>NC_092504.1:88147252-88450282 GCF_047511675.1 Marmota flaviventris
GCAATTAAATTAGCTCCTTAAACAAATGAACATTTTTAGATCTGTTCATTAGATACCAGATGCAGCTCTAAGGTTTCTGTACTTTAGCTCATATTATAGCCATTAACCACTTGGGATTTTGCTTCTAATTATTTCAAATCAAATAAAATAGCTAACAAGTTTTTTATTTTCTTCTGTGAGAATTTTTTTCAGTAAAATCAAGGCAGCAAAGTCATTACTTAGGAAATATTAAAAGGTATTTTTGAGTTTAATTTTCTATAAAGCTTCTAGCAGAAGCTTGTATCTGTTTTTATATGGGCCCATTTCTTAGAAAAGGTTAAGCTTTTGATCACAGTAACTATGCAACCCTTTCACAGTGTTATAAAGGAGTCATTTAAAGGATATTTCTCATTTAAAATTTTTTTCTTTGCAGTGCTATGATCTGAACCCAGGACTTCACACATGCTGGGCAAGTATTCTATCACTGTGATACACTCACAGCCCTAGAATCTTGAAAGAATGTTCTTGGGCCTGGGGGTATAGCTCAGTGGTACAGCGTATGCTTAGCATGTGTGAGGCCCTGGGATGGAGACCCAGCACCCTGCTGCCAAAAATAAATCATTTCCCATTAACTTTTATTTCAGACTTGTTGTAAAAGTAACTTTTGAAAAAGTTTTATGTTACTTTATAGAGATTCGTTACTTTATAGAGATTTTTCCCTCTCATTTTCACTTAGGCTTTAAGTGTCATTTTTATCTTGATCCATTCTCTGAATAAACTCAAAGTTGACTGTAATCCACAAATTTTTTGTTTTTTTATTTTCTTGTTTGTTTGTTCTGTTTTGTTTGGTACTGGAGATTGAACCCAGGGTCGCTTTACCACTGACTTACGACCAAGTTCTATTTTTTAGTATTTTTTATTTTGAGACAGTGTTGCCAAATATTGAGGGTCCCGATAAATTGACTAGGCTGGCCTCAAATTTGTGATCCTTCTGCCTTAGCCTCCCAAGTTGCTGGGATTACAGGTGTGTACCAGTGTGCCTGGCTACACAAATCTTTCCTATGTGGCAGTGAGTAGAAATTTTACACTCTTATAGGGTATTTAATAAATTCAGAACTCAGTTCTCCTTCTTCAAATACATTAATCATCATTTGCCAGAAAAAGTATCATAAATTTACCTATCCACAATGCAAATGCCACCTTTTCCATGAAGCACCCTTGAGCAAGTGCAGAACCTGCACGATTCTATGTGGTGGTCCTGATTTGCTTTACATGTTGGGTTTAATCAGGGTTTCAAATAAATATGCTGTGGAAGAAATCCAATTCACACACTTTGGATTTCAAATGCAAAACTATGAATTTTAAAGTACAAAACAAAAATATCACATACAGTCCCTGACCTCAGAAAATGTTCAGTCTAAATGAATTAAAAAGTACAAATCACAGAAAAATCAGTGGTCTGCATAACATAATCAATGGCAATGAAAACAGTCAAATCAAGTTTTAGATGAAGAGTTATTAAGGAATACTGGAGGCTGGACTCTAATGGACAGGATCTGGATATGCAAACAGAAGGAAACTAGGATATGGAAATTCTGGTACCTTCAACTAGCGAGATGGGTTTTCTAGTTACTTGTTTCATTCATTTTATCATCTAAGAATTAAGTAGATTGCCTTCATGGGATTAATCAGGTTTGCCCAAGTCTAGTTTATTTTGGAGCTTTATAAAAGAGAGGAGAAAAATGGGGCAATATAATTTTATTGCCAGTACAGGATTAATTATGAGAATCTGTATTTAAGCCCTGGCTCCACTATTTATTAATTATGTAAATGTTTTAGCATTCTTAGGTTTCAAATTTGCCCACCTATAAAAGATAAATAACTGTATGACAATGCCATGTAGCAATTGCATGAGATTCTGAGTATAGTGAGTAATTTGTAATAAGTTTCTCTTAACAAGTTATCACATTTTCATACATTGGTCAACCATTCAGATTTCAAGAACTACATTACTATAAATTAGTTTATGTGCATTTCATGGAATAACTTCAAAATGTAAGATGCTGGACTATTTTCCTTGCAGCGGCGAGGGTGGGGGCTGACTGACTGAAAGGAGATACATCTTGCTACAAATACAATACTAACCCAAATTATTTTGAAGTTCTTTGCCCAATATTCTGATTATTTAAAGTTGCACTTGACATCTGACTTTTTGAAGAATTAAAGTATTTTAATTAATTAAAGTTAATTAATTTCCTTTTCTGTAAAACCAACTGCTTCGTTGTTGTTCCTTTAAACTAAAAAAAGTAAGCTTATTTAAATTACTAAAATGGCTTTTAGAGTCCTTTACACATAAGCTGCTTCAATTATTTATCCTGAAAGACATAAAATTACTGGGGTCAGTGAAATATTTAATAAAAATATTTCTCCATGTAATATGCTTGTATAAAATAAGCCTTTTCCAAAACTCCTGTTTTATAGAGGATTCTCTATAAAATAAATCAGATTATCTAACTAGTTAGCAACAAATTAAAATAAAGGGTATAGATTTATGAATACTGACAGTCCTAATAGAAAGAAATTAGACTACTCTCTGCTACCAGTTGTGAGACCCTCAAAGAATAAATGATAAAATTAGTGACTGCCTTTAATACTCTAAAAACAATCTTTTCATTAAAGGCCTGTGGCCAAAATAGGTGAGTCCAGAATTATAATATTTTATAAAAATCAAAGACGTTGAAAGGTTTGAGAAAGCTCATTTTGATGCAAAGTTACAAGTAAAATACTACAGCACTATAGAAAATACATCTAACATTCTTCACTTGTGGTAAGTTTACTATCTTTTTAGCTTGAGGCACTCTTAATAAAATTTATCATGTGAATAGTAAATCTTTAGATTTGTGTCAGAGTGTCACAAAAGGACTTAGACTTAAAAAAAAAAAAAAAATGGACAAACAGAAAATTAAATCCTTCTTCAATAGCCCAGGATGGCTGGTTAACAAACTGTGTGCCAATTTCTGAAACCATATTGCTTATTAAAAAATAAACAAAAAAAAAAACTTAACTTCTGGTTAAGTCTAAAATAACAGTCAAATGAGCAAATATATTAAACCTCATGGTATATAGGCTTTACAAATCCTTGGGAGAATCAAGAATTTCATCTTGAAGACTTTTTCTCTTCTGTTGCATTTTCCACAATTCCTCTCTTCTCTTTCCTCCTCCTCATCCTCCAAAAACAAAAGGGAAATACACACCCAGATGACTTCTCATTACTTTTGTTCCTACAAGCAGAAGCTGACTAGGAAACTCACATCTCAACAGTATAAAAGGAACTATAATGGGAAAGTCTGTGGTTACAATCAGAGAGCTGCCTTACTAATAACAAACAGTGAGAAATCTAAGTTAAAAAGCGGTGACTGTTCTTTGGAAAGGAGCCTAACTCCTCTCACTGGCACCCTGCAGCAATAAAGACAGTCCAGAATCAAAACAGATCCTCTACAGGATGCATATAATTTATTCTCCTAAATACCCTTAACACAGCTCTCAATAGAAACAGAGAAATGATTTTCACAAGTCACAGATAATTAGGTTAAATAAATGATTCAGATGATCCATGAACTTCCTTTAAAAAGAAACCAGTTCTTTCAAAAAGTGTTCTGAATTTTGCTTTCTGGATACAAAGTATTGAAAAATTCTCAGAACCTGAGACATGATTTTCTCTTCTTTCACCTATTAGAAGCAGAATCCCCTTTTCAGGGCATTTTCTGGTTGCACAGGCAGGACTAAGTAAGAAATTCATCTTCAGAGCCCATCCAGTTTGTCTAGGTCCATGTGATTGTAAGATCTGGGTGTGTTAGAGTTGGTGAACTTGACTTTGAAGAAATCTCTCACTTTTTCTTCAATTTCCTTTAAGCCTAGACTGGTTCCAAGTGTCTCCTCCTCCAATAGGACAGTCAGAACAATGGCTACATCTTTGAAGGTTGCATTTTCATAGTCACAATATTTATAGAAGATCAAAGTAGAGTTTGCAGGCAGCAACTTGAAGCGGTGTACCAATGCGGCATTCTGGCCATTTCTGAATCCACTGCTCAGCTGCTGATCTACCTCTAGTTTGACAACATTACTGTCTTTGCCTGTCCCATCAATCCAGATGGCACGGGCACCATGGGAGGAAGAATAGGCATCCTCAATTTGTTCACTCAGACACTTAAGCACTTCTTGGGCATCTTGAGCAGCAGTGAGCAGTAAGACAGAAGGCTGATTCCAAGGATAGGAACTATTAAGATGTTTTTCCAGGAACGTTTGGCTCCTTTTCCACAGGTTCTTATTTTGACCTTGGTACTTAGTCATAAGTTGTTGCATCTGGTTTTGGAATTCTTGAATAGCAGTGGTTCCTACCTCAGAAGTATGAAGGAACCAAAATCTCCCGAAGGCGAGAGTAACTAAAACAGCCACTACCCCCGTTTCCTCTTGACAAAAGATTTGTTTGTTCAGTCATTTGTTGACTGGCTGGATGTTGATGGAGAGTGGTTTCTAAACACTGATTTCTGAACACTGTCATTTTGCATCCTAGTCCTCATTCTTACATTTTATTCAATACATTCCTGAGGATTTTTTTAATATATCCTGAGCTCAGAACTGAAAATTGTTTTTCATAAACTGTGAAGTTTTGACTTTGTGATAATCTCCAAAGTGATTCTGAATGTTGACCAGATAATCTCCAGATTCAAAAGAATCCCTGGATCTGACCTTAATGGTAGTGACATCACTGTAACAGCTATCTTGATCATCATCTTTGGTTTCTCCTTCTTTGGAGAACTGACCTTCTGCAGGAAACTGGCCATTTATAATTCACTCATTTTAGTATTTCTGTTGGTTTTGTAAGCTGAATCAGATCTGGGGTTTCTTAGAGGGGGTCTACATAGGCTAATTACAGGATCTTCACTTGCCACTGCTGGAGCCTCTTGTGTTCTCCTGTCAATTTTCTTTGAGACTGTATGGCTTTTAATGGTTTGGTAAGACGGTTCATCCTTTTCAGAGAACTGTGAGTCCTGTAACCCTCTCCTGGTCATAATCGGTGACATTGGCTATAGCGGAAGCTGTTTTAAGTGCTGCTGCAGAAGGCGAGTAGCCCTTCATCTCTTCATCTTCTTGGCTTCCTGGGGTTGTGGCTGACTCTGCTGTGGAGACTGAAGGTCCAACTGCTTCTTTTGACAGAAAAAAAAAGTACACGTGGAACTTTATTCAGCAGTTTATTTAATTATCTGTTTCCTTGGAAGCTCTAAAGTAAATTTTAAGAAAGTTTATACTTTTATATCTTTAACATGAAACTAGTATGACTAGGTCATCTTTGTGGTATCTTTTAAAATTTAATTGCATAATTCTTATAGAATTCAAGCATTCATTTTCAAATGTGAATCAAGTTTTAGCAACATCTGAAGCTCTTCTTCAACTGAATCAACATAATCAAAACCTGAAGAGATAATGCTTCGTTTGTTTTCAAAGTAAGAGACATACCTCTACAACAAAGCAGACTAGCTATTGGGGGTTCAGGTCTTACAGGAGACAGGTAGGGTTTGGGCATTGGTTGCTTCATCAGTTGATAGAAGTACAGTGGTAATACTGGCACTTCCTCCCAGGAAAGAGCTTTTGACAGTGTATGGCACATGCTGAATATGAGCTATCATTATATATTATTATTAATGAAACGAAGGGGGTGCTGAATTCAATAGCTGGGAATATAATATGTATATATGGGCTTGCTCATTCATTAAGCACTAAAGTCTTAGCCTAGATTCAGAATTTTACAATTTCAGTTCTAATAAATGTTAGAATGTTAATATTTAAAGGAATGATTAATAATTTCTGAGTATCTGGCTTGGCCCTTGACTCAGGGTTATGGCCCTAACTCCTTCTGGCACCTCTTTCCCCACCTATATCAGTCCCAGGTTACTGCACCATCCTAATGGTTCTCCTATACCCTCATCTCTGTGAATAATCCTTTGTATAGAAACTCTTTTTTAATTATTCTAATCTGAGTGGGCCATCTGTTTCCTGTTGGGACCATGAATTATGCAATCACTTGACACTCTCCCTAGCAGTCTAGGGAGTTTCCATACCATGCTATCCTTCATGCTTTCACTAGTATCCCTCTTTTTTCTCCCCAATTTGATAACCACTCCCCCCAAAAGAAAATATTTTCCTTTGTCTTATTGTTTTTGTAATTGTTTGCTACCAATGCGGATGATCTTTCTTCATATGTTTATTTATCTTTTTTCTCTTTTTAGAATCACTCATGTCCTTTGCCCACTCTCTACCAAGATCTTCGTTTTTTGTCTAATTACTTCACATATATTTATTATTTGTACCACAGGAATAAACATTTACTTAGTTTAAGCAAGAATGGAAATTTACCCAAAGGATACAAGCATGTCTCTCATGGAGCCTAAATAGAAGGATTCAATGAAACCTTGGGAATGGACTGTAATTAGGGACTAGAGAGTAATACTGGGGCAAGGGAGTCCTCTTGATCCACATTTTATTCTCCTCCACTCTGTACATCAGCATTATTCTGCATGCTACTGTGAATTGATTTTCACTGTTCTCTGGTCTGTATGATAGAAAATGGTCACTACCTAACAACTTCAGGTAAGACTCCACTATTCAAAAGGGCCGCTGGTGGAGTTAGGAATCCTAGACTCAATTCCATATTCCTAGGTCAGGTGACAAATTGAATGAAGGTCATGTTGTACTAAGATGGCCAAATCTGCTGAACCATGTAGATAAGAGTAAGGAAGTTCCCAGAAAAGCAAAGTGAAGGGTGGAGACCACAAAGCTGTTTTCTAAAGTTTCAAAATCAAGAACATTACTACACAAAATTTTAATGGTCCCTATTGCACCTATGAAAGACTTTTTTTATAATGCCTAAAGCTTAATTTAAATACATAGCCATAAATATGAAGATATTTCCTCCTAACCCAGTACATTCCATTGGTAAAATTTCTCTCCCAGAAAGATTTGACTTTGATGTTTTCCCACAATTGCAGGCATTACAACCACTGTTGATTACAAGGCTTACTTACTGGCACAAATGCCAACTTCGTTAATTAAATGGAAGTACAATCTCACTAAACAGAATAAACTAATTAAATGAATATGCCTGGATTCATTATGAAGTGAATTCATATGGAAAGAAGGCCCATAACTTGAGAGCAGAGCAGCCAAGCTTAAGCGACAGTCATGGGCAGAGTGCTGACACTGCTTCCAGGCAAAACCTCCCCACACATATTCAAAACCCAAACCTTTCACAGAAAGATTAATAATTCTATAAAAATAAAAGCCTAAAACAAAACCATTCCCACTAAGTAGTTACTGCACTGTAACAATCCAAAACTTTTTCTTGATGGGCAAAGAAGGTGGAAAAGCAGGAGTGGGAAGTGCAAGGGATGGATGGCATCTGGCTAATTTTTAGCTAGGCATCTCAGTGAATCAATTTCTAAACTTTAGTAGCTTTTGACTTTGTGATGGATATCAAAGCTGGGTACCTACGGGATCTCTGAGTACCCGGGGGATGAAAGGAAGTGTAGGGATCAAGATCACCTCACCTCATCTTCTTTTGATGTGGGTCAGTCCTAGGTCCCAATTTCCCTTATTCAAGTCCTCTTCTTGGCTTCTTCCTATTTTTAGCCTACTTTCCTCACACATGTGTAAGTCTCATAATTTTTTCAGATCTTCATATCTTACGTAATCCATGTTTGATTTGGATTCTAAGTTCCTGGAACAGCCAAGTGATGCTTCCTTGATTTCTGTTCTGGTAAACTATCACTCCAATACTAGTGCCCTGACCATGGTCTAGCCTTGTCTCCTATTTCACCTTGACTTGACCATCTTGGCCATGTTCAGGTGCAGCAGTTGCCACCTTCAAGTGTTGCACAGGTGCTGAGGTGCTACCTCACCCCTACAATATCACTGAAAACAACATTAATGGTTATCAATGTATTGCCTGTCCGCTTTAAATTTACCCTTTTGACTGCTCTGTGAAAATGGATCTGGGTCTTTAAATACTTTTCCTCTGTGGGCTGGCATTGAAGTCTTGTCAATAGAGGGCACTGGAGGGACACTGAAGAAGGAAAGGGGTTTCTTCCTGGTTCTGGTGTAATCCCTTAACAGGCTCCAGTGACGCTGGACCCCACCCTCTCCATGGCTTCTGCAGCACTAGGCTGCCACAGTACTGGTGGGTCCTCCAGTGATTTCTAGCTTCTGCCTCTGTTCTTCTGGTAACACAGGAGTCCTGTACTTCAAGAAGTAGTCTACTGATCAACAGCCAGAAGGACAACCCGTTCCTTACACTGAGATGAATTCTGCTGACCTATTCTACCCAATCTTAGAGTGGTTTCCTTGCTCTAAAGCAACACAGCACCACTAACTTGAGAGGATACTGTCTCAGACGTTTGAATACAAATAGCTTACTTTCCCTTTGCTTTCTTTTCACCAGATTAAAAACATGCAGCCCCTTTAATCATTTCCTATATGAATCCTCAACATCTTTTTATCGCCTTCTTGACACACCTCCCTCTTCATCAACGTGTCAGTATCCTTTTTAAAGTATTGCCTATTAATAAAACACAACACCTCTTATGCAGTCTGACAATCCTGATATAATGTAGTAACGGAACTATCGCCTGCTGTGACCAGGATGCTGCATTCCCTTTCAATCTGTGAGGTGCCACACTGGTGTTCTGGAACCCCACATTCATAGGTGGCACAAAGGTGAACTGAAACACAGATCCTTTGCACACAATGACCAGGTCAGGATGTGCTCATTCTTATACTTTTCTCCCCCATTAAGAGAAGCTACCTCTTTCTAGCACTGCAAAGTTGACTTTCTTTTACTATCTTTAAAGCAATATATGCTTACCAAGACCAGATTACTCCACTGCAGTGTAGGATAAGGAAAATAAGCCTATAGAAAAAGACACGTGATCTACAATGATCTTTTATGTTTTGACATTACCAGGTCAGGTACAGTTTATATCAGTAATAATAGTATACACTTGTAGAATTACATATATATGTATATATTACATAGTATAACCCTTTAGAACAATGTTTTAATTGAAGCCTTGCAACATTTCACAATTATGTAGTGTCCAAGTTCAAGGATGTGTATTACAGCAATCTGTCATTTCATTGTATAAAATAATAATTATATGTAAGTACCATGAAAAGTAATAGGAAAGGAAAACATTTCTAATAATGCAAAGTTATACATTTAAGGCTGTTTAATAGCGATATCCAAGCCTGATAAATTAAAATTAAAAAGCACATGTCTAAACCTAAAAATTGTGATTAAGTAAACAATGTGGTGAGGAAACACTATACAAGTTTAAGCTAATAATTCTTCCTAATATACCCTGAACTAGTGGATTAGTTTCAGTTTCATACAACATACAAACATAACTTTTATTCTAAGACACAGTAAGTTGGCATCTTTCAAACAATGTAGGATTTCCTTTTAGACTATGACCTACAAAATGCCATTAAATTCATGCACTAAATACTCACGACACTTTTATAACTTTTACTATTGTTCATTCACCACAATTCCTGTAAAGGAAGCCCTTCCCTCAAATCTCAATGTCAGCATCTTTTCTTAGCTGTATCTTTTCTTCCTTATCAGGTATCATTACATAAACTTAAATTCTGGCTTCGAGTTCTAACTGAACCATGATAGCTATTTCTCTCTCTTTCTTAGCTTAGAATGTACAAGTGAGACTATCCCCCTTCCTATTAAGTTACAGCCTGGAGGGCAGCTTATAATGAGCCCAGCAAGGTGTCAAATGCTCCTGCTCTAGCGCAAAGTAAAAATGCTGATGTTCTGCCATTTCCTTTTTACTTTTTTTTTTTTTTAGGAAGAAATGAAGTTTTCCTGTAAATATCTATTTCTAGGAACCCCTTATAATTGGGGATCAATAGTGCCTTGGAAATTTTGCAATACCAAAAATAAAACTACCCTGTTTCTGGCCAAGAGGACAGCGGTATATACAGCTAACTGTCCACTGAAATTCATTCTTCTTCCACAAGTTTTACTGGACATGTAATACCTCTCCAAGCCTATCCCATAGTACCTTAAGAGACTAAAAACTCTCTGCTTTTTTAACTTTGGAAGCCAAGTGTAGAAGATGACATAAGAATAGGTCATCTTAGGTCCCTGCATCACTAAATGTGGAGCACAGCTACTGCTTGATCCATAAAGTTCATCTCAGAACCATTTCCTAAAAGAGAAAAGTTAAGTCTGTTAATAATATAGACTTTTAATTATTATTGAGTCTTTTTGTTTCAGCAGTGCAGCTTATTCTAAACAATAAAGACATAGAAAAGTCATTTTTGGTTAAAAAAATAAAGGCTTGAGGAAGTAAAACCAGGAAAAACATACATACTGACCATAGTTCTAATGTTGGGCCCAGAAGAAAGGCAAGTCACATCCCTGGCTTAATAATAATTCTAAAGAGAAATAAACCTATTAGAATAAACACCTGTGATAGTCCACAAATTTCCTCTTAAACATTCTCAAAGCCTTCACCTTTTCATCCATCGTGCCACTTTTCCAATAATTAAAACTCAGCACAGGACTCTGATTCATCCCTCAACTTTAGATGGCAACTCATTCTACAGCTTAGTCCCAGCCTTCTCATTCTCTTCTCTCATACATGCAGGGCACGGAGGCCTCATGGTTAGGTATAAGCCTAACAACAGAAAACTGTTGAAACTGCCACACATCTCACACTCCATTGTAACTGATTCTTATTATTCCAGCTCCATGTACAGTACCATGATTTGATGATGTATCCTTTTTAAAGTACTCACTTAACTCATCCCACTATACATACATTGGATTTCTAGACCTGAATAAATCTTCTGTCATAACATTTCTATCATTACTATTAAAATCCATAGAGTCTACAGACCAGGGGTTGGCAAACTACAGTCTATGAGCCATATCTGCTGCCATTATTTAAAATAAATTTACTGGCACACAACTATGCCCATTCACTTAAGCACCTGCTTTTATACTACAATCGCATATTTGAGTAGTTGAGACAAAGGCAGAGGCTACAACCCCTCCAGTGTTTATCATCTGGACCTTCACAGGACAAGTTTACCAACCCTTGGTATAGATCAACATTTCTCATGATAGCACTCTTCTCGTACCTCATTCATTTAACACAACTACATGCACCTGTACTAGCAAAACAAATCCAAAAAATATATATGCCCAAAGATATAAAAGATGTGATTCCTGCTCTTCAGGAGTTACAATGCATAGAGAAAGAATACGCGTGGGAGAGACAGACATGTCTATATAACAATACACAAAAAACTCTAACACAAAGAATATTTGAGCACCAAATGAACAGTAAAAAGAATAAACTTTTTATGTGCAGACAAAAGAAGGAAAGGCTTTATTTAGGGAAGTCATAATGTCAAAGTTGGACTGCTAACCAGAAATGAAAAGGGTGTGTGGAAGCCTAAGTGACCACAAGGTAAATAGTTATGCTCTATAAAACAGCCCACATCCATGTCTTGGTTGTTCTTCTCTTCCAGGTTTTAACTCTGGGTAACCATTCTTGGGGCTTCTGCAGTATCACTTTTTGAGAGCTTCCAATAACATCCCTCTCACTATGTCTCAATTTCTTAGAGACTCTTGACTGGCTTGGTCCACTGCTGGACAAGATACAGGATGCTATAACACACAGACCTCAAAATACAATGGGACTCAAACAAAAGGGACATTTGCTTTTTGAGTAGGTAGGCAGGTGGGGGCCACTGTGAGATCATCTATGTATCCCTTCTATCTAGTTGTTCTACATCCTCTGGAGGGTTGTATACCACTTACACAAGGTCCAAGCTGAGTCGCCCCTTCCATATCTTTACTGTGACCCATTAGAAAGGATAAAAAGGAAGAGAGAAATCAGCTTTACAATTGAAAATGTGAACTAAAAGTCATATTTATCACTTCTATGTTATGCAGGAGATCCAGAACTTGGCCACATGCCAACATCTGGATGCAAAGAAGGCTGAGGAATGTAGCTTTGAGGAACATTCTAATCTGCTAGAGACAGAGTGACAAGACTGGTTTTGCCTGCGGAAATAGGCTATGAAGTAACAGGATATCACATAATCCATCCCCAGCCTAATTTCTGAATGTGGTGTTTCTCAAACTGAATTCTATGGACCACCATTCTGGGAAAAGTCACTGGGAATCCTGTGAGATAAAAGAGGTCTGTGAGCAAACTATTTTCCATCCTCAGATTGTCCCAATGTGCATAAAAAAAGGAAATTTTCCAAAAATTTGCAGCAGATGAACCTATTTAGCTTAGTATGATTTAGCCTAGAATTCTTCAAACTTATAAAAGGAGAGGCTTTGTTCTCCTGGAATATCCATTAACATTCTACAAAACATGTTCTGCAGCATATCAGTTTGTGACACAGAGTTTAATATAATAAGCATAGTTCCTGTACTAAAAAATTTTAATATAATATCTAAAATTCTAATGGAAGCCAAATCAAGGACTACACCTGACAGGGAATACTTCCTGCAGCCAGATCAGACTGCTCACAGACAACACTTTCAGACTCCACTCTCTGTACTCTTTGTTTCTTTCTTTTTCTTTCTTTTCTTTTTTTAGTTGTAGATGAACACAATGCCTTTATTTATCTATTTATTTATTTATTTTTATATGGTGCTGAGGATAGAACCCAGTGCCTCACCTGTGCTAGGCAAATGCTCTACCACTGAGCTACAACCCTAGCCCCCTGATGTTTTTTCTGACCTTTTAAAATATGCCTGCCAAAGCCTTACCCTGCTTTGTTCCTTCTCTGAATTCTTCTAGGATTTATTGTCTCTAATATTTATTTGACCCTCGTGGGCCAACTGAAGACAGAATACATCTCTTCTTAATATGTAGGCACCTTTTTATCTTCCATGTAGATTTTAAGGGCCTGAACACAAGCCTTCAACTTTGACACCAACTACCCAAACTCTTCCACTGAGGCCTCAAGGCATAGGCAGAAGGGAAATAGGAGCAATTAAAAGGTGACAGACTTGGACTTAAAAATGAAAGATCAGAAGCATAAGAATCTGGACCTGAAACCCACAGTAAACCACCTGGGGGACTTAGAAGCCAACTTTGAGCTAAAACAGTTTTTAGGAAATAAGGCAGAACCTAATCTTAGAGCTGGTCACAGTGGTAGCAGCACAGGGACAAAGGCTCTGGTAATAGCTGAAACCTCCATTGTCATCCTGTTTATCCATTCTGTCCTCAGAGTCTAGAAATATTGTGACCATGACTCATTCCCGAAATACACCCTTTAGATTTATAAATAAGTCCCTATTAACATTTAGAGACCTTAGATTCCAGGCAGCTTAAGTAAATGGCTGATGGCAATTACTGTGCAGGATTACCTGTTCAGTACTTGAACTATCATCTGTGTTCAAAAAACTTCCACGCACCCTGCAGGACCTCCTTTCATGGGGTCCAACATTGGAAGACCAATGCCAACTCCACACACCAAAGGAAAATATGTACTCCTTCCAGAGTAGCAATCGAGGCATTGTTACAGAAAGGATCTCAAATGATTTCCTAATTTCAAAAATTTTATTTTATTGTATTGTATTTTCCAAAAGGTCTATTTCATATTTTGCCCAGGAGCTGTATTTTAAAATAATTTCTTATAATTGATTCTTAAATTAATGTTCTAAATTAAGTTTTTAGGACTAAGCTTTCTAACATTTTGGGCAATCACAAAGCAGCACTTAATAAATTTTTTAAAAATATGACTTAATAATCTGAGAATCCCATTAGGAAAAGTTCCTTTTATAGGGATAAAAGTGATGTTTCCCCCACATATAAACAATTATCTTGAATCAATATAGGACTTTTTCAGCAGCCAAGAAAATACTTGCATTCCACGCCATTCTTCCTTACAGAATTTATATATTATTAAATCATGTCAATAATTTAATGTTCTTTAAAAATCCTAATATGTAAGCATATCTGAAATAAAATAACCAAAACATGATTTAAGACTACTGTTTGCTTATAATAGAAAATGCAATGTGTATAAAGATTATTTTACAAATCATCAATAACAAAAGCCTCATATCACAAGAAGTACATAAGAAAGCTTCAAGATTTCCCCCTACTAGATTAAATGGAAAAGAGGAAATTAAGAAGGTAAAACCTGAAGAGAACACATCATTAAGGTACTGTATATGCAATGTCTTTCATTCTCTATCATTCATCCTTTCATTTCTCTATCCAACAGCATTTATTATGTACCTACTGTGTCACAGCAGAGGTGATCAGAGATGGAGAAAGAATAATTATGACTACAATAGTCATTGGAACCCAGGTGGGAAAACTTGTACCAGCACAACTAATTGCAATGCATGGGTGAATGATGTAAGTACTGTGGGGCTGAAAAGGACAATGTAATTAATTCTGCCTGCAGAGATCTCATCAAAACTGGGGTAGGGCGGAACTCAGACTTGAAGGAAGAGTAGAATTCCAGAGAGTGAAGAGGGTTTTGGAACGGGAGGGAAACACTGCTGCCTGGAACACCAATGAGGGGTGGAAATACATGACAAGCCACAAAAAGCAGTATTTTTTAGATCAGCCATGCTGGGTTCAATCCCCAGTACTGAAAACAAAGCAAAACAAAAAACACCAGTTCCAAAGCAGAGTTGCAAAAATGAGTTACTGGTCTGTAAAATTTCACCACTAATACATTCTCTAGCAAAGGCTTAGAAAGCCGATGTTATATTGATATGTTTGTAAAACATTTTCCAAAACAAATTATTTTTCCCCAGGTTTATGATCACATTACTGGCTCTAGAAAGAGCAGTTATTCATCAACACAGTTAAAAATCCCCTCTTCAAATATCTCATTCAAACCACTAAGAAAATTCATATGCCAAAAACAAAATGTTTAACAAAGAAGAGAGCATCACATGATCACACAAAGAAAAACTACAGATAAGTTAAAAAGAATGGAACCCTCTTCCTTCCTCCAGCGGGGTTCAGGGCAGTTATTATTTACTGTTGTGCCCAAGAGGCTGAAAATAAGCTAACTCATCTTTTTAGGACACCAGAATGTGATTTGAGCAATGCATTCATTATTAAAGTTATACATGCAGTTGAATCTAATAGGATTACCACTTGTGTCTGCAGCAGTTCAAGAAAAATTAAAAAAACAAAAAAGAGGAAAAGGAAAAAACAAACCAAACTAAGCAATATACTTAATCTAGTAAACATCAAGAGAGCTGTAGAGAGGGCTTATATTTGCCAGCCTGCAAGACATTTTCTGCCTAAAGTTTGCCACAACAAAGCTTTGAAAACCCATCAGTTTCCTGATATGAGGTTGATGTTACACCATTCTTCTTTCTACTTACAGGCTACAGAAATGTCAGCTCTGGTCCCATTTCTTACTAGCCTTTCATGGTTCCTATTTCTTGCCCTTAAATCTATTCCAATAAGTTCTCTTCTATGGACTTTGTTTGTAGTGCAGATTTCACATATCCATTCTCCACCACTACTGTGAGTCCAAGAAAGAAATCTAATTATCCCTTGAAGAGCTGCCAAAGTGGGGGAAAATATCCTGGTTTGCAATGCTTTTTATTCACTTTGGGTAAAACTATCAAATGAAGTAACACCAGTTAAGAGTTCATGAAATTTGAAACTGCAGGGTAAAGAGATCTATGGGCCTCTTTACCCACAGACCTTAACCGAATTCTGTTTTACTTGGGGATGATAGAGGCAACAAGGAAATAGAAAGATTTAATTCATGTGAGGGTAAGAGAAAGAAGGGAAAAAGAGGAATTCATTTCTGTGTGTGTGAAGAATGAACAGCTTCAGTATTATCACCTTTCTATGAGAGGACAACACCATCAAAAACTGGATTCAACACAAGATCTACAGAGCTAATTCTATGGGTGAAGCACCAAAGAGAGTATGTGAACAAGAAAGAGAGTGGTCTGCCATACTTTCACCATTTATTACTTAGAATATATTTGGCTCCCCCAAATTCCCTCGCTTTCCCTATGCCATTGTTCAGTCTCTGTGCTGGATTCCATGTCCCTCAAGATATAATTCTGGAATCTTCTATGTGTTTCCCAGAGCAAAAAAAAAATGTGTCCCCAGAATCATGCAGCTCTTAATTAAGTGCATACATGGCAATTCTCTTGATCAGGCAACAAAGGCAATCCTTTATAAGCTTTCCTCACGATCTTCTCCAGTGACAAGGGCCACCAAGATAATCTTACTGTTGTCATGGGGAATCAAACCCAAGGCTTCATGCTCATCCTCTAAGCTACACGTTCAGCCTTCAATTGCCCAGGAAACAAAAGCAAAAATTGACAAATAAGGTTAAATGAAGTTAAAAAGCTTCTGCACAGCAAATAATCAACATAGTGAAGAGAGAAACTAAAGAATGGAAGAAAATCCTTCCCAGCGATTCATCTGACAGAGGATGAATATCCAAAATATATAAAGAAATAAAAAATTAACAAAAGACAAATAATCCAATTAGTAAATGGGCAAGTGATTTGAATAGATGTTTCACAAACATCCTTGTTACAAGCAAGCAATAAATATATGACAAATGCTCAATATATTTAGCCATCAGGAAATACAAATCAAAACTATATTGATATTTCATCTAATCCCAGTTAGAATAACATACCAAAAAAAGCAAAAAATTAATGCTGATGAGGTTGTGGCAGGGGAAAGGAATCCTCATATATTGTTGGTGGAAATGTAAATTAGTACAGCCACTATGGAAATCAGGTTGAAGGTTTCTCAAAAAACTAAAAATGGAACTACATGATGCAATTTTCTCACTCCTGGGTATACGTCCAAAGGCAACAAAGTCAGCATACAAAAGAGGACCGGCGCATCCATATTTATTGAGATACTATTCAAAATAGCCAAGATATGGAGTCAGCCTAGGTGTTTGTCAGCAGATGAATGGATAAAGAAAATACAGTACATGTACAAAATCAACTATTATTCGGCCATAAAGAAGGATAAAATTTTGGGCTGGGGTCAGTGGTAGAGTGCTTGCCTAGCACATGTGAGGCACTAGGTTTTGTTAGACCACAACGAAAGAAAAGACCACTGACTCCAACTAAAATCAAATTAAAGCAAGCTCATTATTTTGACTGGCCGGGCTGCCTCTCCCTCCCAAAACGGCGGGAACAAGACAGCACCCCAGCTTTCCTGCAGCCCAGCTTTATAGCCCAGAATGTTACACAAAGGGGGGGTTACAGATAACAGAACTCTGACAAGCATCACACTAATGGTAGTTTACATTTTTTGCTGGCCCCAACATAAGAATTTATGAGGAACATTAGAGCCTCAGAGAGGGTCGTTGTCTGGCCAGGGAAGGCCAATATTTATGAGGTGTCACTAAGTTTCAGAGAGGGCTGCTATCTGGTCAGAGAGCCAGGCATGGGTGAGTTCAAGGCACGGGCAGGCATTCCAAGCAGGTTCAGAATTTCCAGTAATTTATAGTAAAGCCGAAATTATCTTTTCATGGTTTTGTGGTGAGATGCCCAATTTTAAGGAAAGATCAGGTTGGGTCTATCATTTTGATACTCAGCACCACATAACAAATAAAATAAAGGCACTCTGCCAATCCACTACTACAAAAAAAAATTTTTTTTAAAGGATGAAATCCTCTCATTTGAAGAAAATGAATGCAGCCGGTAGGCAACGTATTGCATGAAATAGGGTAGACACAGAAAGAGAAGTATCATGTGTTCTTTCATATGAAGAAACCAAAAAATGTGGCAGGAGGGAGGGAAAAGGAAAGGTGCACATGATCAAAGCTCAAAATATGTATGTATGGAAATGCCACAATGAAATCCATTAGTTTGTGCAAATTATATGTTAATAATTGACACAAATTTAAAACAAATTTTTATTCTTGTTAGATATACATAACAGTAGAGTGTATTTTGACATATTATACATACATGGAGTATAACTTATTCTAATTAGGATTCCAGTCCTGTGGTTGTTCATGATGTGGAGTTTTACTGGTCATGTATTCATACATGAATATAAGAAAGTTATGTCAGAGTCATTCTATTGTCTTTCCTATTCCCATCCCCCTCCCTTCATTTCCCTTTGTCTAATCCAATGTATTCTATTCTCTCCTACCCATATGATGTGTTAGCGTTCACATATCAGAGAGAACATTTGGACTTTGGTTTTTTGTGCTTGGCTTATTTCACTTAGCATGATAGTCTCCAGTTTCATCCATTTACTGGCAAATGCCATAATTTCATTCTTCTTGATTGCTGAGTAATATTCCATTGTGTATATAAACCACAGTTTGCTTATCCATTAATTTGTTGAAGGACACATAGGCAGGTTCCACAGCTTTGCTATTGTGAATTGAGCTGCTATGAACATTGATGTGGCTGCATCACTGTAGTATGCAGATTTTAAATCCTTTGGATGCATACCCAGAAGTGGGATAACTGGGTCAAATGGTGGTTCCATTCCAATTAAAACATACAATATTTTAGAAGTACATATTTATTCAAAGACCAAAGTGATTTTTAAAAATTTATTTTAAAAAATTCTTATTAATGCATCACTGTTTGCCATTAAAAGATGATTATAGAAAAATGGACAATGATATGAATGGAAGAAAAAAGGAAAATAGAGAAGATAAAACTGAATACTATCAATACATAAAATACATGTTTTAAGGTTTTTCACATTGGCTAGAGATGGGTAGAAAATCTGATCAGACATTTCCTGGTAGCCAGTGCATAGAGATGACACCACTGGCTTTGGACTTCGCTGTACACAAACGCTGCATCTGCTCACAAGAAACCCAACTATTCTAACACCAAGACTAGAAGACTAGACAGCAATTTCCTAAGTCTTTTTTTGTTGTTGTTGTTCTGGGGATTTAACTCTGGGTTAATCTTGAAATCTTGACCACTGAGTCAAATCCCCAGCCCTATTTTCCATTTGATTTAGAGACAGGGTGTCACTGAGTTGCTTAGTGCCTCACTTTCACTGAGACTGGCTTTGAACTTGGGGTCCTCTACGTCAGCCTCCCAAGTTGCTGGAATTACAGGCATGTACCACTGGGCCCTGCTCTTGAGACTTCTTAAATGTCACCTTTTAACTGACTATACAGCACTTGGCACAGTTGTTTCCTGAAAGATATGCCTATGTGGAAAACTGACCAAAAATGTTGGGGTGTGGCATCTCTTGCCTCAGGGTTTAAATACACAGCTCTGGGAACAGAGACTGGAATTTCTTTTAAAAACCAGGCAAGGGCTGGAGTTGCAGCTCAGTGGTAGAGCACTTGCCTAGCATGTGTGAGGCACTAGGTTCAATTTTCTCAGCAGATAAAACAAGTAAAATAAAAGTCCATTGACAAGCAAAAATAAACAAACAAACAAACAAAAAACCCCAAAACAACTTTTTAAAAAAGAGGCAATATTGATAATGGTAAATTAAATGGGTTAAAAATGATTTTTCTAGAATGTGACAGACAATGCTCTTTTGTTTATTATGTACTGGTTTACAGCCTATAGATTAGCCTGAGATATCTAGTACTTAGTGATTTTTAGAGTTCTAATGCTAGATACTTTTGAATAGACATTTCATAGACAAAACTACTGATAGTAGCAGAATGAAGTATTTGAGAGATTTAATCTATTCTATCAGGATGTGCTAACCCCAAATAAATTTCAATTTCTTTTCAAAGGGAAAACAGTATCACAACTACTACATAAAACAGCCCCTCTATAAAATACATAGGCTCATAAAAAGTAATTCTTCAATCATTAAGACAACCATCTGATACCAGCAATATTTTGTTCAAAGGTATATTTACAACTCTCGATAAAATAACAAAATGGCAACTTTCGAGATGGAAAGGGCTTTTAAGATCAATTAGACAAATCCCCATGTTTGGAGAATGGAACAAAACAAGCCCAAAGAAAGTGAATGACTTAGCTGAATTCATGGAGTTAAGTGGTAGCAGGGCCAGGCTGGCTGGCACTCAAATGTCCCAATTGCCTAACACCAGCTAAATTCACTGTTCATTTCTATTTCATAACCTAAGCATATTTAGTTTATGTAGTAAATATTAATTATCAACCAAACTTTAGTCTTGGGTTTTCTACCTTATAGGAAACTCATTCAACAAATGAATTATCTGCCAACACACACACACACACACACACACACACACACACAAATAAAAGTTTCCTGGCTTACCGTATGCTATAAAATAGTATAATAAATACCACTTAATTACAGCAAATAAAAAGCACAATCTTTTTAAAAAAAAATAAAAGCACTAATACCAAAGTGCTGGGAAGGTGGTAACATTTAATATGTAATAGGCAAAGTCATCTAGAATTACTTTGAGACCAAAGCATCAATGTCTTTAGTGCTAATAACAATCACCAACACAACTAATCACCCTCCTAAGGAGAGAGCTTTGAAACCAGTATTACAGAATACAATGGACCAACTGAAAATACAAAAGGTGGAATTGTACAAAAGTGTCAAGCAAGAACAATATGTTCATTAAATTCAACAGATGAAAACAACAATTTCTAAGTTAACATCTTGTGATGGGATTTAAAACATCCATATGTTTTATTTCTGGGAGTTAAAAAAAGCACACTTCATACTTAAGATTCTCTGCAAAATACACTGATTTTTTTTTTAAAAAAAATTAAGCACAGCTTGTGTGGGGACTCAAATGCTGTGTCAGAGGCATGAAATCTTATCAGGGAGTTTCTCAATCTAAGTAGCAGAAAACCCAAATTAAGAAAGGCACAACTAGGCAAGAGCTTTCCATTTAGATGTAATTCACCAGACACCATCATCACTCAAACTGTGTCCCTGTGCACAGAAACAGCAGGAGCCATGGATTGCCCTGACAACCACTCAGGCAGAGTGCTGACAGCAGAGATGCTGCCACCTGTACATGATCATGGACACCAGGTTATGCCTCGCCAAAGTGCAATATGCCCCACCTCTCTTATGTCTCAGACTACATGTGTTCTCTAGAAAACAAAGCTGCTACACTAAACATCTCCATGTCAACAAACTGTTTTGCTTTTTTTCCCACCCACAAAACTCTCACTAGCAGACAATTATCCTCCTACCACATGAAGGATAAGAACTGTATATTTTTCAGTTATTAAGTCTTCTTACAAGACACACTCATAATTTCAGGAAAGATCAATTATGACTGGGAATGCTCCTTTGCAATGCTATTTATGACAAGTCCTTGCAAGCTAGAATTTTATGAACTTCCAGGGTACAAACCACCTTTTTTCAAAGCTGCTTTCATTGGCTTTAGGGGTCTGAATGTTTGTAGAAAAAAATATAGAAATAATACTTGTCTTTAGCCACAGTCCATATCATATCAAGCACAGAACAGTGAGACCTTAGAATGAAAAATGCCCCTGTAATGAGGTAATTTGATTTGCAGAAAATGGCTTAGAAGTCCTAGCTAAACCTCCTAAGGGGCCAGATATTTCTGTTTCTTTACAGTAAGATTTTAAAGCTTCATATAAAGAGGCAAACTGACAGGCTTGCCTTTATTTGGGGTTGGGGGGTGTTATTTTATCAGATAGGTAAAACGATGGCAGCATTTTCGCTTCTGAAGTTCTGCAGATTGTCTTTGTAGCATGGAGACCTGATTTTAAAGTCTGCAAATTAGAAACATTCAAATACAGGACTTCTTAAGGCGATTAATTAAAACCAAAGTACTAACCAGCACCATTCCACTATTATTAGGCCTAATAAGTCCCACCATATCATTTTCTACTTCTTTCATAAGGCATTCACATTCCTGCTGGGGCAGGCCTGCAGTGACACCCTCTAGAGAGGATCAGGTGAGAAATACAGAGAAAGGGTTTGAAGTTGATAATTTAAGAAGGGACAACCAGTCCTGGGATCCATAAAGATGCTACTCAAAGTGTTAAAGGGCTGGGATAGCTCAGTGAGAGAGAGCTTGTCTAGCATGTGTGAAGTACTGCAAGTGTTAAATGAGTTTAAAAGAAAACAATCAGTTGTTTAAATGGTGTGTGGTGAAGGGGTTATTTCAGTGTTTGGTATGTCTTTCTGAAATGCCACACTTAAAAGTACAATTTTAAAATGCCTCTCTGCTCAAGTACTTATTAAGTCTACCATTTTAAAGAGTCTGCTCCTTTTTTTTTAAGTATTAGTAACAAAATGGCCTTCATTCGTTTTCAAACATTCAGGGAAAACATTTGAACAGTGTATTTAAATATTTTCTTAATCCAGGACTCTGAAGCACTGAGATAGTGGGTGGGGGGCGGGGGAGGAAGTGAAAGTGACAAGAGAATCGCATTGCTTCCTTTTTGCTTTCTTTTGCATTGGACAGATAAAAGATTGTTTTTAAATTCTGCCCTTTTAACAATCATAAACTAATAATAGGGGGGGCAAACTAAAACTCAAATCCACTCCCTCCCAACCACATGCAGCCTGAAAAACCCTTTTTAAAGTCTGTCTTGGGGCTGAGGTTGTGGCTCAGTGGTAGAGTGGGTGCCTAGCACAAGTGAGGTCCTGGGTTCAATCTTCAGCACTACATATAAACAAATAAATAAATAAAGGTCCACCAATAACTAATAATTTTTTTTAAGGCTGTCTTTTCTCGGCGGGTTCAAGGAGGGCTCCCGGCTCCTGTCAGGCTCCATCACAGTCCCAGTTAACTCAGCACCTGCTCGGCTCTTCCTGGGTCGTTTTTAGTACACATCCATCTCCTCCCTC
The DNA here is from genome assembly GCF_047511675.1 of Marmota flaviventris. NCBI lineage: Eukaryota > Metazoa > Chordata > Mammalia > Rodentia > Sciuridae > Marmota > Marmota flaviventris. Next base: position 88,170,079 of record NC_092504.1, read on the forward strand.
CTGCTGAGAGCAACGGTTCGACCCAGATCGCTCAGTGCCACTCTTTAAGGCCAACTGTTACTCACCAGCACCCTCATGATTCACCGTCTCCCGGGTCTCCGAACCAAATGGCAGTCTTTCCTTCCCTCTTCAAAAGGGAGGTGCTCTCGCGGTTCACAGAGGGAAATGCCACTCTCCTGCCACAGTCCCTGCCCGGCTCCACCATCTCTGTAGCTCCCACTCCCACCACATCATCGTGGAACCCGGAGGAACTAGCGGACCGTCCGTAAAGCGGCTCGTGAAACTTAGTCCCGAGAATCTGCAGCCCGGGCCGCAGCCCCGCGCACCCGCACCTGGCCAGCGTGATGTCCCCGCGTGCCACTCTGGCCTTTCCTCCCCCCGGTCCCAGGGTGTGACCCCCCGCCCTGGACGTCCCGACCTGCGTCGCCGGCTGGGCCACCACCTGTGGGCCTCCCCGCGCGTGGAGCCGGGGCCAGCACAACGCAGTGAACAGCCCGGACGCTCCGCTTTCGCTGGAGCCAAAGTTGCCGGCCGGAAACTTTCCACCCACCTGCTCCGGGGCTTCCCGAGGCCGGGTACCTAATCTTACCTGGGGCGTCGGTGTCGGTGGCCTCGTTCGAGCTCGGCCCGGGACTCCAGGGTTCGGCAGCAGCCGCCCCAGCAAGAGGCCCCTCGAGAGCATCCTCCTGCCCGGCGCCGGGAACTCTCGGCGTCAGCGGCGCATCCTCCCGCGCGGCGGGCTCCCAGCCGGCGCCCACAGCTCCCCGGTCGGCGCCCGCGGCTCCCGGCCCCAGCCCGCTGTGGGAGCAGCCCGCCCCGCGCCGCCCCGCCCCGCCCGGGGGCGGAGTGCAGGGAGGGTGTGTCCCAGCTTCCACTTCTCGATGGTGCGCACACCCCGCGCTAGGCTGTTTTCTTTCCTCCGACAAAAAAGCGGGGGAGGGAGTGCGGGGGCAGGAACGCGAGTGACGGTGAATCGTCCTGCCGGTCTTGGGTTTCGTAGAGCTTCTCACATCTTGAGAGCTGTGGGTTTCAAAACTCACGGCTAGTTCTGGGCACTTTGCGCCCCGACAGTAGTTTTCCTGTTCAACCCCGCGGGAGGGAGACGCGGGGTTGAGGGGCACGCGCGTCGGGATCTGGAGGGGGCAGCTGGGTGGTGTTCTCTATGACCCAGCAGAGAGGACGAGGAGACGGTTTGCCAGGCTCCCCTAGTCAGTAGGCTGGAAAGCCGGGCCGAGCCCCTGGTGGCCTTGGCCCACTGGAGCGCGCGATGCGCTTCAGACCTTTGGCCTGAAGCCTCATCTTTGCCAGAGTTTCACTCAGATTCTTTAGGGGAAATCCCCCCACAGGGGAACTGGCTTTCTTCCTCCTCCAGTCCTTTTTTTTTTTTTTTTTTTAAACTGGGGATTGTAGAGAGGGGCCCTGTACCACTGAGCTATTTTTTGAGACAGGGCCTCCATAAATTGCTCAGGCGGGCCTGGAACTTGAGATCCTCCTGCCTCAGCCTCCTGAGTCGCTGGGATTACAAGGGTGAGCCACTGCACTGGCTTTGGCTTCTATTTTGAAGTACCTTTTTAATTGAAGGAGCTGCAAAACCGAAACTTAAATTTCCCAATAACCAGGAAATCTAATGTTTTGCCTCAAAGAGTTTATGCTCATAAAGTCAAACACAAGCCATTTAAGAATGACTTAAAACAAGCTTTCACACAGCTTAAAATAGAGGACTGTTAAAAAAAAAATTATAGGATACTCAGTTTGAATTTCAGAAAAAAATAACGTTATTGTATGTCCCAAATATCACATAGGTCACACTTATTCTTTAAAAAATGAAATATCTGGGATATAACTACACTGAATTATTTATCTGCAAGAGGCTTGAGTTAATGAACCAAAGATGGCAAACAGTGCAACAAATGGTGAATTACTCCTGATGATGCTTGTCTTTCTTAATTAAAAAAAGAAAAGAATTAGGGCTTTGGAGATACAGCTCACTTGGTAGCGTGCTTGCCTTGCATGCACAAGGCCCTGGGTTCATAGCCCCAGCACCATCCAAAAAAAAAAAAAAAAAAAAGTTTCTATGATAGCAAAATATTTATCATGGAAGTGGAGGGAAACCTAAATAAACCATCTGTTCTTAGTTTCTGAACAAACCTTCTGGATGTCACCTGCTCTTATTTACTTTTAGTTGACTTTAGATAACATCTCTGACCTGTAGATCAGGATAACAGTTCATGCCTGAGTAAACCCTCTACTCAATTCCCCTGCTCCTACTTAACTTCCAATCACCTTTTCCTATGCCACAGCCCATAAATATCCCCTGGAGGATTGGAGACTGGTTCTCCAGTCTCCACATGACTAGCCACCTGGGGAATAAACTTCATTCCTTTCAGTGACTGGCTTGCTGCCTGGCAGACCAAAGGAGACTGGTTCAAGAACATCACAGGTAAAACTGACATGTTAAGTAGCGTCTGTGGTTCAAAACACATCTGCACTGGGCAGGTAGTGACACGTTCAACATTAAGTTCACATGAGAAACTAAATTACTTTACCTGAGTCTTTTTTCTCTATAAATGAGTGCTCCAAATGAAAGAAAAGAGTTTTATTATGAGGGAAGGTGAGAAACGGAGGACATGGCCATTTTGCATCTCAAAATCTAGCCACTAAGGGAGGATCAGCAAAGTGCTGTGAGAGAACCTGGGGAGTCTGCAGACAAAAGAGGCTTATTTAAGGATACCCTCTACAAAGCCGCCCAGCACACACAACACATTTCACCATAATGTATAGAACTCTTGATGAAACAGAAAACTTACTCAATGTGTGATAGTTCTGAAATAATATATGCACATTACAGCCTTTTCACTTTTGTGTTATGGCGAGATTGCAATAAATCACTGAGTCAATCTTAAAGCAGGAGACAGAAACTTTATTTACCAGCTAGCGGTCCAGACCTATGGGCTGGCAGGCCAAGGGGCAGGCTGCAAGTCTACACCCTTTGACTCCCTCCCGGGGTTTGAGTACACCTTTTATACTATAAGTAAAGCATGTCAGTACATTAATCATAAATGGCTGTTGCTATGATTCGAGACCATAAACAAACATCATGGGATCTAAAATCACAAGCAGAAGGGGAAGTGGGTCAAAATGACCCTAATTGAGAACAAGTTAAAAAATGGCTATTAACATTTTCAAGAAAAATGGGAACCAAAAAGAGAACAATTTTATATTACATAAGAAGAACAAAAACATTTGCATTCCTAAGCAGGGTGTGCTAAGCAGGCCCAGAATGGCAGTGGTGGAGTTTTCTTGGGAGAAGCATTTTTTATATGACATGGAGTCTCAGGGCAAAATGGAGTCTGTTTCGTCATTGCCCATATAGCCTGGCCCATAACATTTGAATCTCTGACATTGCTTTTTAAAAAAAAGTTTCTTTAAATAGTTTTATTGAAGTATAATTTACTCACTCACTACAAATGTACAATCAAGTTACTTCTAGCAAATTTGCAGTTATACAATATTCATCATAATCCAATTTAGAACATTTCCATCACCCCTGAAAGATTCCTTAGGTTCATTTACATTATGCCCAGACCACCTCCAGCCCCAGGTAACTAATCTACTTTCTCTCTAGATTAGCCTTTTCTAGATAGCTTATATAAAAATGAAACCACAATTTTCAATTTATTTATTTACTTATTTAGTATTGGGGATTGAACCCAGTAGTGCTTCACTATTGAGCTACATCCCAAGCCCTTTTAATTTTTTTAAGTTTTGAGACAGGGTTTTGCTAAATTACCCAGGCTGGCCTCAAAATTGCAATACTCCTGTCTCAGGCTCCCAAGCCACTGGGCTTACAGGCATGCATCACTGCACCCAGCTTTTTTTTTTTTTTTAAGTCCTTCCTATATCTATTTCACATTTCTCATCAGTCTAAGACCTCCGATCACACTGCAGCACTTGACACAAGCACTTTCTGTCTTGGCATATTATTATCCTACCTCTCTGGTCCACAACTCCTGGGCATTTTCTCAGTCACACTGCTTTAAGTTTTCTTGTGATATGTCGTCTTTCTACTTAGCATGCTTTCATTTATTCATTGTTGTCTGAATCCCTAATTTGAATCAGGTACTGTGCTAGACACCATGACACAAAGATTAATAAAGCCTAGCACCTGCCTTTGCATGCATAATCTAGCTGGAAAGTGAGATAGGAGTGCAAATAAAGTGAATGTGATAAGTGCTAGAGAGTAGGTAGATATTAAGTGCTCTGGAAAACTCTGAAGTAATAAAATAGCATTCATTGAAAACTTAGCATTGAGAATTTACATGTCAGTACAGTTCATTTACTGTGACACTAATGAAACTTTCATTTCAGGCCTCTGCACTTGACAACGCTCTTCCAAGGTAGTGGGGAGAGAGAGGGTCTATAGCAACATGTTCACTTGGTTGTGTTTCTGTACTACTTCTAAAAAGTAAGGTATTCCAACTAGAATAGAAAAAACCACCATCACTTTCCTCTCTAAACCATTCTTCTGTCACACAAACCCCCATTAGGAAGTCTTCCCAAAATTAACTATACTAAGAATTGACACATTACTAATTATGAGTCGTTGGCTATGACCATTGTCCAGAGTTGGCAAAAAGTAAGGTGGGTTTAGTTTGGGTATAGTGGAATGCTTTTAGGTGACTCACAGTCTTTTATAATTTTTTTTTAAGTTATTGCTAACTTAGGAATGGCTTCCATGTATACTTCTATTACCTATTGGGTCAACTTAGTATTGTGACAAAAAGTGTAGGGCCAAGGATTGTGTTGTAACATGAATGTGTCCTACAGTGGTAGGTGGCCAGATAGAGACAGTTCATGAAAAAGAAATGAACTAATCTGTGGAATATCTTCTAGATATTATAATTCACATATCATGTGCTAAAAGTATTCTCAAATTTAAGAACAATTATAAGAAATGACACATTACTAACTGTGAATTGTAAAGTTAAGGGATACTTTCTAAACTTCAATAATATAAAGCAAAACAATTGATAGAGAAATTATTATGGAATTTTCTATTCTCTCTATAGAAATTATTATGGAATTGTTGTCATATAAAAAGGAAGTTAAGATAGCCCCAAAAGTATTCCAGTGATGTGTAGGGGCAAGTAATTGATAAAAATGTTATATCTTTCTGGATTTTGAGCTTCAAAAATTTATTTATGATGTATTTTCTTATTCTTAATATTTACCATGTCAATTTTTCAGACCATTGGCCCAAAGCCTCATCTTTACCAGAGAGTTGCCGTTCACTATGTGGTGGCTCAAACTTGGATTTTTTAGGTGAAAACTCTTCACAGGGGAACTGTGGAAGGTACCCCAAATTATATAAGATTCAGGCTCCACAAAACCTGGCTCTGCCTCCCCAGCTCAGGCACAAGCTTTTTATCTACATTACCTTGCTTAGTCATTACAAAAACCTTATGGGTTAAGATTAATTATTATTATTATTTCCTCATTGTATATGAAAAAATTCAAGTTTAATAGATTAAATAATTTGTGCTAAGGTCATATAGCCAGAATTCAAGTCTGAAATTACATGACTTTTAACCCCACGATTTTAACCTTGACCTTAGACTTCCTATGTCTTTTGGCATCATCTGACCATCTAACCTTCCCATAGCCTTAGGATTAGGGTGAGGTCAAGTGGTGAATCACCAATGTGCGGGGTCAAGTTCTATATTTATTTAAAACTTTGACATTTTGTGCATCATGGAATTTTTGCATTATTTTCTGTTTTTACAAATATTTCTTTAAAATATTATGCTCCTAAGGATTGAAATTATTTTGGTACTCCATCACACTACTTCCAAGGCTGTGTCCTTAGCTAGGGTTTCTACATTCAGATCAGGACTTTAACTTCTAATAAAAGTAGTCCCTAGGTTTCATCCATCTACTTTCATTTAACCTTCCTCCACAGATGCTATTCACTTATGTCCTCAAATGACCTTCAAAATTCAGATTATCTGATGGGTAATGACGGGTAGATGACATTAGATCACTGAAAGTTGGCATGTTTGCTTGCCCTGGCAGAGGGGGTCTAGCTTCAGTCCAGGAGGATGGAAAGCTTTTAAACAAGTTTTGTATTAATATCACCTGGTCTTATTTGTAAAATCATCTGAAATGAACATCCGCTCAAGTGTTCTGCAGATGCAAGCAGCACTGAATTTACAATCTTCCTGCCTCAACTTCCTGAGCCACTGGGATTACAGGTATGTGCCACTACACCCAGCCCTAATCATTTCTTAATTAAGTTAAAACTCCAAAATTAACTACAAAAAGAGGCCCTAAATAGATTAATAGTCCTAGACTGAAACAGTGGTCAATGATCTATCTGGAAAAAGAACCAAAGCCCAGAAGCTTAATGGGCTATTTCAACTCAAACTTCAAGAATAGGGAAGACCAAAATTTTTGCTATTTTATACAAACTGTTCCAGAGCATCAAAACAGAATTAAAACAACCCAACTCATTTAATAAAACTAGCATAATAAAAAAGCAAGTAAGCACTAGCATAACCAAAATAATCAAGTAAGAACTATAAAAGCAAACTGTAGGCCCGACTTATTTCTTCAAGTAGATAAACAGATCCTAAATAAAATATTAGTAAAGAGAACTCAGTACTATAGTAAAAATTGAAGTAAGGATTAATCTAAACTGTCAGCGTCAATTCTCAAATTTCAGGGCAGTGAAGCTTCTATTAACCCAGACATCTTCCACCTAAATTATGCCTAGGGGGAGGAATTTATTCATATACTGCTCATGGCTTCCACCTTTGCCTTCTTGAGCTACCCACAGTAGGATGACTGGACCCATCCGAAGGTCAGATCACATGACAACTCTGCTCAAAGCCCTTCAAAGGCTTTGCATCTTTCACAGCAAAAGCCCAAAGACATCACCATAGCCTGAGAGCCCTGTAATGGGTGCACCAATTCCTCCTTCCTGCCTCCAGCCCTTTTGCTGCATTCTCTTCCTAGAATTTAACCTAACATGCATTTCTTTCTCATCTGTCTTCCCCAACTAGAATGTAAGGTGCAGACACAAGGGACCTACTCTGTTGTGTTCTATGGTCCATCACTACACCTAACAATGCATGACATGTAGTAGGCTCTCAAATATTAGATGAATGAATGAAGAATAATAAACTTGAACATCTAAGTTAAAACTGCAGCCACATTAAAGAATAATACAAACATACACACTGATGGTTATAAGTACATGGGGGGTAGCCAGATACTGTTCCAGTCTCTGATGGTAGAGGGCTAAATAAAAAAAAGATGAGTTTCTTGCCTACACAGACTATAGTGGCAAAGATGAACAGTGAGCAAACAAGTGGAATAAATTTATAATAGGAAAAGTAAAATGGCCTTTGGGAACATCTAGCAGGGATAAATCAAACAGGCTACGGGTGAGGGAAGGGCTGAGTCAGTACACACTAATAACTGAAGGAAGAAAGAAGCGAGCCAAATAAAAAGGTGAAGAGGTGTTCCTAGCAGCAGGAATAGCAGGTTCAAAGCTTCAGAGGCATAAAAGTTCATAACTCTCTACTAATGAAGAGATAAAACCAGGTATAAAGTTTGGAACAGCTTTCTTTTTAGTTGATTTGTTTTAAAAAACCCAATAACAAACAAAACACAACTGTGGCTCACAGGTGAGCACTGAGTTTTAAAGTCTGATGATATATGGATATAATGGCCTAAGATAGCTTGTTTACATCTATATATCCATAGGCGTATATAATGTCTGTTATATAGATGTTATATCTGAATGCCTGAAGCAAAACTAAATGTGGTCAATAAATTGATCATGAGAAATAGGGAGTTAAGATAGCAGTAGTCAGCATAAAAAAACATTTGTTTCTCAATGTTAAGTGGGGAAGAATTTCAGCGAAGGTAGAAACTGTAGTTGATATGAGGGCAAAGAGCAGGCTCAACAAGGGAGGATTTTTTTTTGAGGGGGGGCTACTGGAGATTGAACCCAGGGATGCTTAACTACTGAGCAACATCCCCAGTCCCTTTATGTTTTATTTAGAGACAGGGTCTTGCTAAGTTGCTTATGGCCTCCCTAAATTGCTGAGGCTGGCTTTGAACTCATGATCCTCCTGCCTCAGCCTCCCAAGCTGCTGGGATTACAGGCATTCACCAAGATGCCTGGCAGTATTGGAGGATCTTTACTACCACTGTGCAGCTAGTTTGTCAAGACACTGACCACCAGCTGTTGAGGATAAACCAGGTGCTGCATCAGAAACTTTACAGATTTGTTCCATATAATTTTCATGAACTCTTATCAAGAGATTATTATTATCTCCAGTAGGCATAAGAGGTCTCAGAGAAATTTAAGACTTGCCCCAAGAGACAAAATCTAAGAGAGGGACTATAATTCACATTTTGTTCAGTTTGGCTACCAAACCTGTATTCTGTAAGTCTAACATACTATAACAGGTACAGAGATATAATTTTTTTCACTGTCAAATTTATTTCCATAATCTCTCAGATTATGTTCCATTTTCTATCCAGCATGGTATAAAATGTTGGCTGATGTTCTTTACCTGGTGGAAGATGCAAAATTTAATTTCTGAAAAGTCTGAATCATCAATGATCCATTCTTTCATTGGGTTGCTATATCCCATTAGTTTTCAGTATCGAACATAGAAATAATAAGAAGCACTCCAGAAAATCTTCTAGGTTCTAGAACTAATCCTCCCTGCCCCATTATATGGACACAAATTGATTCCCCTTCATAATCGGCATTACTCTTCTGAATGTTGATATAAGGAGCCCAAAATGAACCAATACTAGTTCTAACTCATGGGGACATTATTGTGTCTGTTTGGGAACCAAGACCCTAAGATTCTGTGAAAGGGTTAAGGAGAAATGTTCTTACTTCCAAATTTTGATTCTCAGACCTGTCTTCTAGCTATAGAACAACGTTAGTGGCTGATTCAAGGCATATGCTGCATTCTGTAAGCTAGTACCCCAAATGTCTCCAGGACTGAATCTTCAGGACATTCTACCAGGCCAGTTGTTTTGGGCATAACAGGTTGTAGTAAGACTAGTGTACATTCCATATCACAGTTCTTGTGATATGAACTGAGTTCTTTGATCAAAAGCAATGTTGTAGAGGTCTGCGGCAATGATGAAGGCATTGTGTAAGCCCACAAATGGTGGTGTTGGCAGAAACATTGCAGGCAGAGCAGGCAAATCCATATCCAGACTACGTGTCTATTACATTGAAGAAAAATTGCTCCATGATCAAAGGGGTGCAACATAATCAGCATGCTATCAGATGCCTGCCTGTTTTCCCCAAGGGAAGGACTGCATCTGCCATATTGGGGAATGGTGATTTGATGCACCCCAGAATAGTAGCCTTACAGGCTACTTGGTAATGAGTTAGAGCAGCCCACTGTTAGAGTCTGTAAACAAGTCAAAATAACACCTGGCATTTTGCCAGAGGAATGTTAGAGTTCGTAAACAAGTCTGGATGGTGCCTGGCAAAATGCCAGAGGGAGTGGTTTGAGAAGTAACAAAAGCGAGCCATTAAGTGTGGAGATTCCTTATTGGTTGACTGATGTATCTAGTTTATGCTAATTAGATAAGCTGTGTGGAATGTATAAATACTGCTCCTGTCCTGCAATAAACGGCTCCCACTCCTGCTGTATCAACGTACACAAATTGTTCGTCACCCCCCGGTTGGTTATTTTGCTGCAGCCGGACTCCGGCAGCCCACTGAAATGCAGTATATGTAATTCCCTAGATCCCAAAAAGCTGCCAAGCATTATGTCTGTGCAGCAACTTATCTTCCATATTGGAGGGGATCTAGCAACATGCTCCATACCACTAAACCTCCAGAAATTTCAGAGGTGATAACCCCCTGAATTTTCACAGGATTTATCTTCCATCGCCCGGCACTATTCCCACACTATTGGTATTTCTTTAAATTTCTATTTAGTGTAAAATAGTAAAACTCTCATCCAAGAGATAGTCTTTACCTTTGTCTGCAGGTCTTTAACTCATTTTCTAAATTGGAATTATTTAATAATGGTTTGGCATTTATTTAATTCCTAGCATGAGCTAGACATGATGGGCACTAAGATAAAGAGAGCACAGTTTCTATGAGAATTTCACTTATAACACAATGATAGGGGATATAGGGGAGATAAGCTAAAGGTGTTATGGATACACACAGGAGGGGTATCTATCCCAGATGGGGAGTGGTCAGAAAAGGCTGCCAGGAGGGAGCGATGCTTAGGCCATATTGTGAAGGAAAGGGGGGCTCAGTGCAGGAATCTGGGAAGGAGTCCAGAAGGCTTTCTGAGGGTGCAACACGTGTGAAGCCTGAAGTGATGAAGGCAGCACCCGTGATGCAACTGGCCTTCTTTTCCTTATAAAGTTATCCTGGATCCCAACCATTCCAATTCTCATTTCTTCTCAGATTATGACCCAAGTTACTGCCATAAACTCTATAAAAGACAATTTAGGCTCACTACATAGGGAGGCGGGGAGAAACTTTGAGACCACTTGTTGCTTGTGAACAGAGTACCCAGGGTCTTGGTTATTAAACAGATCAACTTCAAGGTTTGATCTTTCTTTAAACATCCCAGTCATCAATTTCTCTCTATGTATCTTAGTTATTTCTGACCCTGTAAATAATTATTTATCAGTTTTTGATAATGGAAGACAGGCTAGAGACAGTACCTTTTCTCCCATTAAAATCTCACAGGTTCTAATTGGAAGACATTGTAACAGGCATTTTCTGTTACTATGCAAGTCATAAAGCTAAGTTCTAAAGGAGAAGAACTTGGAAGAAATTGAATACAGAAAAAAATCCATTAAAAAAGCCTTTTGTTAAAAATGGGGGAAATTTGATAAAAATGAGGAAGAGTCCTTTTAACTGGTATAGCATTTCACAACTTTCCCAAGGGTCATTGTGAAAAGATCTGGTTATAAAAAATGTAAAAGGCTAATAAAATTATCTAGTAAATAAATAAGATTCAATAAATGTGTTCTTGCTCTGTATTCTGTCTTGGGATGAGAACTTGGAGATGTAGGAAGTGGGCTAATATGCTAAAAAAGAATCCAAATGGACTGGGTAATGGTATGGCTCAATGGTAGAGCTATTGCCTAGTATGCTCAAAGCCCTGAGTTTGATCCCCAGAATTTCAATAAATAAATAAACAAACGAAGATATGAGATACAATCCCTCCCACTAAAGCAGGTTGCTGTGTAATAAAAACTGAGAGGAACATATAAAAATTGCTTATTGTTTATTTTTTAAAAAGAACTGAAACACATGGCTTAATATTATAAAACTATATGCTATTAACTTTAAAAGAATCCAGTATTACACTACACAAGCCTTAATACTATTTATAAGTTACTTAAAGTAGCACATGTTCACTGGCTACATCATCAATACAGTGTTAAAAGCAAAGTAAAAGGTAAGTAGATTATGCATATTTGTTTTAGGAATGAGTATAATTAATTTCTACTGAGAATATTTAAAATCTTGCTAGAGAAAACTAGAAAAATATACTGTAAAATATGTATATATACATCATCACACATTAATCAAATTATCTATAACAGTCTAAATAGATTCCAAGTTAACATGTACCCCAAAAGCAAAAAGAGCAGCAAAAACCATGAAATCCCAATAATGACGACACACTCAAAAGAAAATGCCTGAGTGTGATACAAGGTGGTTTCTGTCAGTTATCTTGTAAACCATCTGTGAAACAGGATCTGTATATGTACTTTTGGGCACTCTTGTAAAATTATAAACTTTGTATGTACAGTTAACAAGCAGAGTCCTTAATAAACTCTAATGGTAAATACTGATTTTCATTTTTGGATACAAATTTTCATGATCTTTAGTAACTCACTTAGTGTGTTACTAGTAATTAATACTCATTGGTCTAAAAACAACGAAAGTCTACAAAGCTGTACATTATTGTTCAATAATTGAAACTAAAAAAAAAAAAAAGAAAAGGAAAAAAAAAAGTCTTTCATTTTTGTAACAGCTCATGTTCCATTAAAGGCAACGCAATAACAATTTCTGAGTCTCCTGATGATGGTTACCTTCCCCACTCAAGCCATCTAGACATACATCCCCTGCCTACTTCTCATACACATCAAAAGGCAGGCAGGAAGATACAGATCATGTCTCTGAATTCAGACCAAAGAGAAATTAATTATCAAATGTCTTCCTACCATTTTATTTTTCAGGTATTTTTTGCATGTTCCAAACCAAGCTTGAGTGTTGCTTTTATTTTTCCCCTTGAATTCTCTTTTCTTTCAGTAATTTGTGATTCTATCTGGATAATTTCTGCAGGGTTTTCTTCAACTTTGTATGAGTTTCCTCTTTTTCTCTCTTCAGAAATATTTTTGGAGGAAAACACTTTGAAAAGGAGGGCTCATGGTTTCCTTAACGAAACACTTTGCTCAGCTGTGCATTTCCTGACTTCATGAGTTTCCTGCAATAGAGTCATATCCATAATAGCCATCAAATAGTACTTACTACATACACATAATGCATAGAAACTCTTCTAAAATACAGTATGTATATATGGTCAAGCCATTTCCCAGGTGTTGAATATCAGATCTGGGGAGGAAATTCTGTTTTCATTCCCAGCACCAACACTGAGAAAGAACCAGTTTTAAATGAAGTGTCAACTAATTGAAAAGAGGACTCCTGGCAAGCATACCCTTTCCTCTCACCCAGTATTTGTATGGCTCACGAAGCAATTGGCCTAGACACTTATCCCATTAAGGGGTAATAGGAATAGCTTATCATTTTTCTTCAGGATTGATTTAATCATGCCTATACCCTGATTTGTCAGTCTCTACATGTTGACTGAAACCTGACTGTCCTCTCAGGACACTATTCCTTACAAACCTTTCAAAGAGTGGCTATTTTTTTTTAAATTTTTTCTTAGTTATAGATGGACACAATGCCTTTACTTATTTTTATGTGGTGGTGAGGATTGAACTTAGTGCCTCACACATGCTAGGAAAGCACTCTACCACTGAGCTACAACTCCAGCTTCAGGAGTGGCTATTTTTGATCCCAAATCTCAAGAAGGTATCTCTTTATTGCTTGTTTGTAGGCTTCTGGATTATTCTTGCTCCTTTTTCTCCCTAGGTCTTTCATGCTTTATGCTATCCTACCACATCATATGCCTTGCCACTCCTTACTACAGTCATTACAGTCCCCATATCACCACTACTTCTGACATTTTGGGGCACAATTGTAATAATCAAATAGAGAATTCATTTAAAACACTGGGCTCCATGTCTGCCCTCTTCCCTTCTAGTTATCTTTAAGAGCATCTCAATACTCACTCCCATGGACATTCTCTAGGTCTTATTGCCAATATTTAACCTTCCCCTGCAATCTCAATTCCAAGTGGCCCATATCTGACTACTACTATTTCTTTTCTTTACAGCTTGTTCATTCTGTTATCCGTACTCTAATAACTTTTTGACCTCAGCAGAACCGCCAAACCACTGGGCTCACTGATTTTTCACTATTACCTATTCTCTCTAGTTTGTGTTCCTTTAGCCACTCTCTTTCTCAAAGTCCTGGCTTGTTTCTTATACCAACCCTGATTAAATCCAACTTTCCACCAAGCACTGAATGTAGCTGAAGGGAAGAGACACGCAATGCTTTAAGTTCATCCCAGGATGGGCCTGCAGTATTGTCTGACAATCCTACTGAACACCGCTAGCCAATATCTCACTATTATTACAGACTAATTCATGAAATCACTAACACTTCTATTTCTTTGCTAATAACTTTGCAGTGTCTTTCACAGAGAAAATGGGAGCAATCTGAAGACAACTTCCACATTCACCTGCCATAAAGTCCTCCTTCTTAACCTCGTCTTCCAGATATTCACAGGGCTTGAGGTCTTTGCTCCGCTCTCTTTTCATAAGGGACTTCTATGTTACTGTGAAAAATTGTATTCTCAATCCCCTTACCCAGATTTATTTTTCTTCACAATATTCATTGCACTTGACAAATTATATAGAATTTTTTCTCTCTCAGCCTTCCACATTCCAGCACCAGAGCATTAGCATCATGGAAGTAAGGATTCTGTTTTGTGCCTGGAATGGTATCTGACAAGTATTAAGTGCTTTTAAATTATTCAATGAATGACAGAATATCCAAAGGCAAAATATTTGTTTTTCTTAAAGTAGAAATACTGTAGTTTTTGTTGTAATATAAAAGCATTTATTTGTCCTCGGGGGTACTGCAGTTTCTGCTGCAGTTTAATAAGATTCTTGCTGGAGACAGCATGGTATGGGGACAAGTACAGTCCTGAGGTGGGGTGGGGGTGGGGGGGCGTATCACTGGGTGGGGAGAATACTTGGCATTTATTGTTGCCTCTGTCACTATTTAGTATTATATCATTTAGGATGAGTCATTTAACTGCTCATTTCCATCAGGGAATGTAAGAGTACTTTTATTTTTATCTACAGCAAAGGGATACACAAAACCAGTGAAGATCACTCACCAAAACACGAGTGCCTTTTTTCCTTTCAAAGTTCATCACAGGGATGTTTGCAGTGAACAAAATAAAATTCTATTCTTTAAGCTAATGGACCATTAACAGTTTTCTCATAAATAAGCTGACGTAGATCAGAAATTTCTTCTTTTTACTAGGTGCTGGAGATTAAACCCAGGGCCTTATACATATTAGGCAAGCATTCTACCACTAAGATACATCCCTAGCTCAAGAGATTTCTTGATCCGAGTAAAATCACTCTCTAAGTTCCAGACAGTAATCAAGTCAATTAAATAAAAAGGACAGTCATGTTATTAAAATTTTGTTATAAATATGCATGAAAAAATGCTCAATTTAAATGACAAAGACAATTTGAGATTTATACTTTGTAATTGAATGTATTTTGGAAGTAGCACCATTTGTTTTTAAGAATACAAAGGAAAAGTTAGTACTTGGAAATGTCCACAAAGTAATGAAAATTTATTGATTCACATGTATTCCTAATTGAAAAGCAGTATTGCTGCATTTCCCCCAATAATTAAATTTAGTATATCCTAGATGTTAAAACAAAAACAAAAACAGAAACAACACACATCAAAACAAAAATAAAAGCAAAAAAAACCCCACAAACAACAAAAACAAAAACAAACAAAAAACAAAAAAAAACACCAAACCAATTGTCAAGCAAAATATGTTTAATTAGTAGGCTGATCATAAATAAATCCACATAAAAGATTTAACAGAATTACAAAGAGTTTGTGTTTCTGTGGACTCAATTCATAATATGCATTAGTCAACCTCATTCTCCAACTGTGACAAAAAGAGCTGTCATCCAACAATGCAGCACAGTTTAAGCAATTCATATTCTGTAGTTACATTTTTACATTTTCTTTACAAATGTAACATTTATGTACATTATATATATATATATATATATATTTTCTATAGTTTGTGTACTGAAACTCTATTGTCTTTACAGGGAAAATGTTGAATTCATTTAATGAGTATGAATCATTCCTTGTTAAAAAGTAATTCATATAAACAAATAACACGGTACCACTGCCTTTTGGCATCTCTTGTCAGAGTTCAAGTCCAGAAATGTTATATTAATTATAAGAAAAAAAATTCATCTAATTTTACATTATGACATTCCACACAGCTACGTAAATTTGCCAGCTTGCAATGAAGAGAGCACTGAACTGCTGCACTACTGGAAATGTGTAGAAACCAATTCAAAATATACTTGTTGAAACAGCATCATCATTACCATTAATTTAGGCTGAAGAAAATCAGTCAAGTTCCTTCTTCCCATTTACGTTTTGCCAAAACCTCAGAGGGCTGTGCATTGTCTCTTAAACAACAAATGCTTTCACTTCAAATTTCCTATGTGCTTCTGTGACAGATTATGCTTTACCTCAGTTATGGATCTTTTTCTTCTTATTCAATTTTATTCTCCTTCACTTACATATTTGCTGCTGTACATGAAGCAAAAATTCATAGTAAGAGAATGCAGCTTCTGTCCGGTCTTCAATCAAATGTTGAAAAAATTCTGTTTTGGCAGGACTCTCATCTCTGACAGAGAGAAAAAAGCATTTATCTAAAAATATATAATATAAAAGAATAATTATATATTTAAGGAAGCACTGATACATGAGGACTTTTGGGAAATGTTATTAATCAGGTAACAACACTCTACCACTAGAATATATTTTGATATCATTAAAGCTGCGTTAAGGACAAGTAATTTCAAAAGTCACACTGGAAAAGACAGCTTCTTATTAAATTATAGAAGTACTTACTTTACCACATGAAGGACTGCACTTAACGGTCTGCCATCTTTAAGCCAAGTTATAAAGGATCTGGTCCGTTCTGATGAAAGTGTATCCAGCTCTGGAAGATGTGTCTGGTAAAAGAAATATAATTAGGAAATTATTTCCTTTCTCATAGACTTTAGCAGTATTAGAATTAAATCATGATTTCCACTACCACTAATCTAAACTACCTAAACTAACTATAGTCTTATCTCCAGTCCAATAATAGCAGCCACATAGATGAAATTTAAATTGCTGAAAAACCTGTTTATATTTTTCTGGATAAGTTAAAAAAATGACATTTTAACCTGAATAAACAGATAAGTCTATATATAAAGCATAATTGGTATGACACTATAGATGTGACTCTGCACCATGTACAGCCAGAAGAATGAGAAGTTGTGCTCCATTTGTGTACAATGTGTCAAAATGCACTCTGTCATGTAAAACTAATTAGAACAACAACAACAAAAAACACACAATTGGTATGTGAATAGTAGTATGTTGCACTGTTTCTTCTAATGGAAACATTCAAAGGAAGGGGACTTCCACTAAGTTCCAAATTCCTTTAATGATTTTCCACACACACACACACACACACACACACACACACACACACACAGATTTTTCTTTTACAAAGCCAACTTAATAGTAAGCTAAATAATAGTATTTAATAAAATTTAAATAGAAAAGTTAGGTTAATTAAATTTGTAATGTCAAAATTAAAAAAGCAAAAAAAATTCCACTTTGATGTAAAAATTTTCAGATATTTTCTAAGTGTTTATAGCTACTATTACTACAAATGCATCATATTATGCATTCTAGTCTCTTGAGATTTTTTGTTTTTGTAATTATTTCTAGTTGTAGATGGACACAATAACTTTGTTTATTTTTATGTGGTGCTGAGGATCAAACGCAGGGCCTCACACATGTTAGGCAAGCGCTTTACCTCTGAGCTATGGCCCCAGCCCAGATTATTCTTTCATAAATACATAGATATTCTTTAATAAATACATAGATATTACTTATTTAATGAAACAGAATGTGTGTACATACATATATTTCTATAAATACATCTATGGGATATATTTTTAGGAGTAAAATAATTTACTGTGTCATACAGTATGTGATTTTAATTTTAACAGATAATTTTACAGGCGATAGTGCATGCCTGTAATTCCAGCAGCTGGGGAAGCTGAGACAGGAGGATCATTGAGTTCAAAGCCAGCCTCAGCAATGGCGAGGTGCTAAGCAACTCAGTGAGACCCTGTCTCTAAATAAAATACAAAATAGGGCTGGGGATGTGGCTCCATGGTTCAGTGCCCCTGAGTTCAATCCTCAGTACCAAAACTACAAAACAGAACAAAACAAAAAACAGATATTGTCAAATGGCTCTCCAATAAGGTTTAAAAATCTTGTCGAGGTGGTAAAAGAAATGCTATTATTATTTTATTTTGTTTTTCTTAATTACAATGAGGTTGAATGTTGTTTCATATGATCATTACAATAATGTTTCCCCCCGAGAATTGTTTGTTCAAATCTTTTACCCATTTTTCTTTTCTTTTTTTTGGTGGGAGTGGGAATCATTTCTTAAGCACTTTTCATACTAGAGAAGTTAGCCCTTTTTAGTCTTGAGTTATAGATAATCATACAATTTTATTGTCTTTTGGCTTTACTTTTAAATTACCAAATAGAAATGTTTTATTAATCTTTCAGATCACTGGCTTACAAAGGCCTTGTAATTATTCAGTGGTCTCAAGATTATTTTTGCAATATTCCATTTTTTCCACAGTAGTTTTAAATGCAATCTTACCACATTCTCATGAATGAGATCCATTTCTGATCCACTACACTATGTTCCACTAATGTGCTTATTGTGCCAGTATGACAGTGTTTAAATAACTACAGCTTGAGAATAAGCCTTCCCATTTATTTAGTAGCATTTTTATTTTTCATGGTTCCTTTTCTGCTGACATTATTATTCCTTTTCAAATGTTTCCTAACTATCCTAACTTGATGAATCTTAGAAATGAGTCTGAGATTAACTTGTCAAAATAAACAAATAAAATCAATAAACAATGGATTGTGACAACTATTACCATGAATTTATGTTAATCTGAGCAAAAATGACACACACATATATATAACATCCATGACTAAGGTAGACCTTCCTTTTAGTTAATTACATAAACATGACTAAGGTAATTAAAATTAATACACAGAATTGCTTTCAGCATCACATTTCCTTGGTATTTGTTAACATATATATTCAGAAAAGACCTACTTAAAAATATTTGTTTATTACTAGCAAAATAACTTAAAATTTAAATGTGTTGGGAAATAGTCTGGCAGTTCTTCACAAAGTTAAACATGAAAGTTATCAGATAACCCAGCAATTTCACTCTTAGATATATAACTGAGAGCACAGAAAACATGTCCACACACAAAAAAATGAGCACAAACATTCATGGTAGGGCTATTCACAAAAGCCCCCAAATAGAAACAATTAAAATGGCCAACAATTGATATTTTTCAGTCATAAAAAAGAATTAGGTATCAATTTAATACACGTCAGCACATGGATGAATCTTGAATATGTAAAAGAAAGTAAAAGAAGTAAAAGAAACCAAACACAAAAAACCACCTATTATGTAATTCTACTTCTTTAAAATATTCAAACCAGGCAAATCCACAAATGGAAAAGAGATTCATAGTTGCCTAGGGAGAAGGGGAATGGAGAATAAGAAGTTAAAATTTGGGGGGGGGGGGGGGGACACGGGGGGTGTTGATGGAAATGTTCCAAAATAACAAAAAAAATTTAAAAGTTAAAAACAAAAAGTTACCCACTCACTGACCATTTTCTGTGGTATTGATGCAAAATTAGGATACCCAAGCACATCCTCAATGAAGTTATTGTCACAGCCTTTTCCAATCCAAATGTAAAAAACCTTAAAAAAAAAAAAAAAGCAAAATATTAAAACTCCCTAATAGTTTAAAATCCATCATAGTTAATTCTCTCAAAACTATGCTGTATAAGAGGTCAAATATACAATCTCAAATACAGTAGAAACAGACATAAAAGATAGAAATCTATAATTGGCACATTGAAAATCTATATCCAAGAATAGGAACCTAGTTCTTATCTCCTTTGCCTAAATTTTAAGACTTCTCAGAAAATATATTTTACCTTCTTCCTCATTAATTTCCCTGGGAGGAATGTAACATTTTAATCAGGATAACTTATTATGAATATTTCCATCCACTATTTCAATTACTATCTCTGTATTTCAACCCCAGAATTTTCCCCCTCTTCGGTGGGTATCTAAATCCTTTTCTTGCTCGTAAGATACCATTTTGAAGCTTCACTGACCATTCTACATCCTTTAGCATTACTACTGTATGGTTACCTCTGCTGGACTCTTTTTTTTTTTTTTAATTTTTTATTGTTGGTTGTTCAAAACATTACAAATTTCTTGATATATCATATTTCACACTTTGATTCAAGTGGGTTATGAACTCCCATTTTTACCCCATATACAGATTGCAGAATTACATCAGTTACACATCCATTGATTTACATATTGCCATACTAGTGTCTGCTGTGTTCTGCTGCCTTTCCTATCCTCTACTATCCCCCCTCCCCTCCCCTCTTCTCTCTCTACCCCCTCTACTGTCATTCATTTCTCCCCCTTGTATTATTTTTCCCTTTCCCCTCACTTCCTCTTGTATGTACTTTTGTATAACCCTGAGGGTCTCCTTCCATTTCCATGCAATTTCCCTTCTCTCTCCCTTTCCCTCTCACCTCTCATCCCTGTTTAATGTTAATCTTCTTCTCCTGCTCTTCGTCCCTACTCTGTTCTTAGTTACTCTCCTTATATCAAAGAAGACATTGGCATTTGTTTTTTAGGGATTGGCTAGCTTCACTTAGCATAATCTGCTCTAATGCCATCCATTTCCCTGCAAATTCTATGATTTTGTCATTTTTTAATGCAGAGTAATACTCCATTGTGTATAAATGCCACAATTTTTTTATCCATTCGTCTATTGAAGGGCATCTAGGTTGGTTCCACAGTCTTGCTATTGTGAATTGTGCTGCTATGAACATCAATGTAGCAGTGTCCCAGTAGCATGCTCTTTTTAGGTCTTTAGGGAATAGACCGAGAAGGGGAATAGCTGGGTCAAATGGTGGCTCCATTCCCAGCTTTCCAAGAAATCTCCATACTGCTTTCCAAATTGGCTGCAACAATTTGCAGTCCCACCAGCAATGTACAAGTGTACCCTTTTCCCCACATCCTCGCCAGCACTTGTTGTTGTTTGACTTCATAATGGCTGCCAATCTTACTGGAATGAGATGGTATCTTAGGGTGGTTTTGATTTGCATTTCTCTGACAGCTAGAGATGGTGAGTATTTTTTCATGTACTTGTTGATAGACTGTATGTCCTCCTCTGAGAAGTGTCTGTTCAGGTCCTTGGCCCATTTGTTGATTGGGTTGTTTGTTTTCTTATTGTCTAATTTTTCGAGTTCTTTGTATACTCTGGATATTAGGACTCTATCTGAAGTGTGAGGAGTAAAGATTTGTTCCCAGGGTGTAGGCTCCCTATTTACCTCTCTTATTGTTTCTTTTGCTGAGAAAAAACTTTTTAGTTTGAGTAAGTCCCATTTGTTGATTCTAGTTATTAACTTTTGTGCTATGGGTGTCCTATTGAGGAATTTGGAGCCCGACCCCACCGAATGTAGATGGTAGCCAACTTTTTCTCCTATCAGACGGCGTGTCTCTGATTTGATATCAAGCTCCTTGATCCATTTTGAGTTAACTTTTGTGCATGCCGAGAGAAAGGGATTCAGTTTCATTTTGTTGCTTATGGATTTCCAGTTTTCCCAGCACCATTTGTTGAAGATGCTATCCTTCCTCCATTGCATGCTTTTAGCCCCTTTATCAAATATAAGATAGTTGTAATTTTGTGGATTGGTTTCTGTGTCCTCTATTCGGTACCATTGGTCCACCCGCCTGTTTTGGTACCAGTACCATGCTGTTTTTGTTACTATTGATCTGTAGTATAGTTTGAAGTCTGGTATCGCTATACCGCCTGATTCACACTTCCTGCTTAGCATTGTTTTTGCATATGAATTTCATGATTGCTTTCTCTATTTATACAAGAAATGCCGTTGGGATTTTGATTGGCATTGCATTAAACCTATAGAGAACTTTTGGTAATATCGCCATTTTGATGATGTTAGTTCTGCCTATCCATGAACAGGGTATATTTTTCCATCTTCTAAGATCTTCTTCTATTTCTCTCTTTAGGGTTCTGTAGTTTTCATTGTATAAGTCTTTCACCTCTTTTGTTAGGTTGATTCCCAAGTATTTTATTTTTTTTGAAGATATTGTGAATGCAGTGGTTGTCCTCATTTCCATTTCAGAGGATTTGTCGCTGATATACAGGAATGCCTTTGATTTATGCGTGTTGATTTTATATCCTGCCACTTTGCTGAATTCATTTATTAGCTCTAGTAGTTTCTTTGTAGACCCTTTTGGGTCTGCTAGGTATAGAATCATGTCTTCTGCAAATAGTGATAATTTAAGTTCTTCTTTTCCTATTTTTATGCCTTTCATTTCTTTCGTCTGTCTAATTGCTCTGGCCAGTGTTTCGAGAACTATGTTGAACAGAAGTGGAGAGAGAGGGCATCCCTGTCTTGTTCCAGATTTTAGAGGGAATGCCTTCAATTTTTCTCCATTCAGAATGATGCTAGCCTGAGGCTTAGCATAGATTGCTTTTACAATATTGAGGTATGTTCCTGTTATCCCTAGTTTTTCTAGAGTTTTGAACATAAAGGGATGCTGTACTTTGTCGAATGCTTTTTCCGCATCTATCGAGATGATCATATGGTTCTTATTTTTAAGTCTATTGATGTGGTGAATAATATTTATTGATTTCCGTATATTGAACCAGCCTTGCATCCCAGGGATGAATCCTACTTGATCATGGTGCACAA
The DNA here is from genome assembly GCF_047511675.1 of Marmota flaviventris. Taxonomy (NCBI): domain Eukaryota; kingdom Metazoa; phylum Chordata; class Mammalia; order Rodentia; family Sciuridae; genus Marmota; species Marmota flaviventris. Next base: position 88,192,428 of record NC_092504.1, read on the forward strand.
TTTTTTTGATATGTTTTTGTATCCGATTCGCCAGAATTTTATTGAGGATTTTTGCATCTAGGTTCATTAGAGATATTGGTCTGTAGTTTTCTTTCTTTGAAGTGTCTTTGTCTGGTTTAGGTATCAGGGTGATGTTGGCCTCATAGAATGAATTTGGAAGTTCTCCCTCTTTCTATTTCCTGAAGTAGCTTGAAAAGCATTGGTATTAGTTCCTCTTTAAAGGTTTTGTAAAACTCTGCTGTATACCCATCCGGTCCTGGGCTTTTCTTAGTTGGTAGTCTTTTGATGGTTTCTTCTATTTCCTCAATTGATATTGGTCTGTTTAGGTTGTCTATATCCTCCTGACTCAATCTGGGCAGATCATATGACTTAAGAAATTTATCTATGCCTTCACTATCTTCTAATTTATTGGAGTATAAGGATTCAAAATAATTTTTGATTATCTTCTGTATTTCTGAAGTGTCTGTTGTGATATTGCCTTTTTCATCCCGTATGCTAGTAATTTGAGTTCTCTCTCTTCTCTTCGCTAGCATGGCTAAGGGTCTGTCGATTTTGTTTATTTTTTCAAAGAACCAACTTTTTGTTTTGTCAATTTTTTCAATTGTTTCGATTTCATTAATTTCAGCTCTGATTTTAATTATTTCTTGCCTTCTACTTCTTTTGCTGTTGTTTTGCTCTTCTTTTTCTAGGATTTTGAGATGAAGTATGAGATCATTTATTTGTTGGTTTTTTCTTTTTTTAAGGAATGAACTCCAAGCAATGAATTTTCCTCTTAGATGTCTTCTATAACCCATTGATCATTCAGTAACCTATTGTTCATTCTCCAAGTGATGCAGGATTTTTCCTTCCTTCTTTTATCGTTGATTTTCAGTTTCATTCCATTATGATCAGATAAGATGCATGGTATAATCTCTACTCCTTTATATTGTCTAAGAGTTGCCCTGTGACATAATATATGATCTATTTTTGAGAAGGATCCATGTGCTGCTGAGAAAAAAGTGTAACTGCTTGATGTTGGGTGGTATATTCTATATATGTCAATTAAGTCTAGGTTATTAATTGTGTTATTGAGTTCTATAGTTTCCTTATTCAACTTTTGTTTGGAAGATCTGTCCAGTGGTGAGAGAGCTGTGTTGAAGTCTCCCATGATTATTGTATGGTGGTCTATTAGACTCTTGAACTTGAGAAGAGTTTGTTTGATGAACATAGCTGCACCATTGTTTGGGGCATATATATTTATGATTGTTATGTCTTGTTGGTGTATGGTTCCCTTAAGCAGTATGTAGTGTCCCTCTTTATCCCTTTTGATTAACTTTGGCTTGAAATCTATTTTATTTGATATGAGTATGGACACTCCTGCTTGTTTCCGAAGTCCATATGAGTGATATGATTTTTCCCAACCTTTCACCTTCAGTCTATGTATGTCTTTTCCTATCAAATGCGTCTCCTGTAGGCAGCATATTGTTGGGTCTTGTTTTGTGATCCATTCTACTAGCCTGTGTCTCTTAATTGGTGAGTTTAAGCCATTAACATTTAGGGTTATTATTGAGATATGGGTTGTTCTTCCAGCCATATTTGTTTATTTCTGTTACTAAACATGGTTTGTTTTCCTCTTTGATTATTTCCCCCCCTTTACTGTCCTACCTCCCACTGTTGGTTTTCATTGTTATTTTCCATTTCCTCCTCCTGTAATGTTTTGCCGAGGATGTTTTGAAGAGATGGTTTTCTAGCTGCAAATTCTTTTAACTTTTGTTTATCGTGGAAGGTTTTAATTTCATCTTCCATCCTGAAGCTTAATTTCGCTGGATACACAATTCTTGGTTGGAACCCATTTTCTCTCAGTGTTTGAAATATGTTATTCCAGGATCTTCTAGCTTTCAGAGTCTGGGTTGAAAGATCAGCTGTTATCCTGATTGGCTTACCCCTAAATGTAATCTGCTTCCTTTCTCTTGTAGCTTTTAAAAGTCTCTCCTTATTCTGTATGTTGGGCATCTTCATTATAATGTGTCTAGGTGTGGATCTCTTATGATTTTGCACATTTGGCGTCCTGTAGGCTTCTAGGATTTGGGGTTCTGTCTCATTCTTCAAGTCTGGGAAGTTTTCTCGTATTATTTCATTGAATAGATTGCTCATTCCTTTGGTTTGAAACTCTGTCCCTTCCTGTATCCCAATGACTCTTAAGTTTGGTCTCTTAATGTTATCCCATATTTTTTGGATGTTCTGCTCATGGTTTCTTAACAGTCTTGCTGAGCTGTCTATGTTCTTTTCAAGTTGAAATACTTTGTCTTCATTGTCTGATGTTCTATCTTCTAAGTGTTCTACTCTGCTGGTAGTATTCTCCATTGAGTTTTTAAGTTGGTTTATTGCTTCCTGCATTTCTAGGATTTCTGTTTGTTTGTTTTTTATAACCTCTATCTCCCTGTATACTTGATCCTTTGCTTCCTGGATTTGTTTGTGTAATTCATTGTCAAAGTGATCTTTCATTGTCTGATTTTGCTGTCTAATGTCTTCCTTGAGACTCCAGATCATCTGAAGCATGTATATCCTGAATTCTTTACCCGACATTCCATCTGCTGTAGCTGTTACCTCTTCTAAAGTTGAGTTGACCTGCATTGCTTGTGGTCCTTTCTTTCCTTGTCTTTTCATACTGATTGCGTTTCTTTCTGTTTGCTGAAACTGTTGTGTTTTTGAAATGTTTTTTTCTCCTATATATTTATATTGCTCTTGTATAGTTGAAAAGTCTCCCTTGCAGGGTCGGGCGGTGGTCTGCCTACCTTGCAGGCGCGGGCGGCGGCTCTGCTCTCTCCTTACTCCAATTCGGGTGTCGTGACTACCATGCCGGCAGGTCACTGGGCCTGTTCCGGGCGTGGGCGGCGGCTCTGTTCTGCCCCTACTCCAATTGGGGTGACGAGTGTACCACGCCAGCAGGCCACCGGGCCTGATCCGCCGGTCGGTTGCAGGTCTGCCTACCCTGCAGGCGTGGGCGGTGGCTCTGCTCTGCCCCTACTCCAAATGGGGCGACGTGTCTGTCGCACCGGCAGGCCACTGGGCCTATCCCGCTGGTCGGTCGCAGGTCTGCCCACCTTTCGGGCATGGGTGGCGGCTCTGCTCTGCCCCTACTCCAATTGGGGTGACGTGTGTACCACGCTGGCAGGCCGCTGGGGCTGACCCGCCAGTCTGTCGCAGGTCTGCTTACCTTGCAGGCACGGGCTGCGGCTCTGCCCTGCCCCTCCTACCACGCCCGTGTACCACTGGGTCGCGGGTCTGCCCACCTTGCGGGTGCGGGTGGCGGCTCCGCTCCGCCCCCTCTCCAATTGGGGTCACGTGATCACCACGCCGGTGAGCCGCTGGGCCGGCTCCTCCCCTCTGGCTCGACGACAAATCGAGAGAGACTCGGGTGTCTGTGCCTCACCCTCCCTACCAGGAGACCAACTGTTTCTGTCACCGCTGGTATTGATGAAGTTCTCTCCTCCACCGCTTTCTGATGACATCAGATCTCTGCCATGTTGGTATCCTATGCGAATGGCAGCATTTCGTTCCCTTTGCCGGGTAACCAAAGCAACGGGTGAGTCCTGACCGGCCCTCAGCAGGACCCGGACCGAGAAGCAGTTTCCGTGGGTTCCTTAGCCCTGGGCCAGAGCAGTTCCGGGAGCCAGAACTCGTCCGCTCCGTGCTCAGTGTATGCTCTGATAAGAGCAGGCTCCAAGAAGCAGTTTCCGCGGGCTCCTTAGCCCTGGGCCAGAGCAGTTCCGGGAGCCGGAACTCGGCTGCTCCGTGCTCAGTGTATGCTCTGATAAGAGCAGGCTCCAAGAAGCAGTTTCCGTGGGCTCCTTAGCCCTAGGCCAGGGCAGCTCCGCCACTCCGTGCTCGGTTTATGCTCTGATAAGAGCAGGCTCCAAGAAGCAGCTTCCTCGGGCTCCTTAGCCCTGGGCCAGGGCAGTGCCGCTCCGTGCTCGGTGTATGCTCTGATAAGAGCAGGCTCCAAGAAGCAGTTTCCATGGGCTCCTTAGCCCTGGGCCAGGGCAGTACCGGGAGCCGGAACTCGGCTGCTCCGTGCTCGGTGTATGCTCTGATAAGAGCAGGCTCCAAGAAGCACTCAGGCACTGAGCCTGAGTAATCTGTCTGCAAGCCACAGGCGAATGGCAGCCTGAAATTACCTGTTCTATGGCTGAATGAGCTGCGGTCAGTCGAAAACAGGGATGGTGACGTCAGATCTCCAAGATGGTGGCCGCTGGCCTCCTCTGTGGTCTGACCGGTGTGGAGAACCGAAATGGACCGCTTCCTTCCCCCGTCTCGAACCCAGAATTCAGCACTGAGTACAGTGCTTGCACGGCTGGCAGAAATTGCTTCTTTTTTTTTTATTAATATTTATTTTTTAATTATAGTTGGATACAATGCCTTTATTTCACTTTTTATTTTTATGTGGTGATGAGGACTGAACTCGGGGTCACACATGTGCGAGACGAGTTCTCTACCACTGGGCCACAACCCCAGCTCCTCTGCTGGACTTTTAATCATTAACAGGATTTCTGATAATGGATGTTAAGCTGAACTAGATAAATTCTTGAGTTCCTTTGAATTTTATGATTCTTATAGTAAAGTCCTTGAAAACAAGAATTCATCTCTCTACTCTTCTTTACCAAGTACACATAATTCCATAATAATAAAACTTATTAATCTATGATAATAATATAATGTCCAACTCGAAAGGTCTAAAGTAAATTGACTTCTTGTCTCAGTCAACAATTTATTATATCATATCTCCCGATCTCCCTTTCACTGCTTGCTCTGTGATAACAGAACTAGACCCTGGTAAAAGTTTCCCCCTTTACCAGTAGAAACAGTGAGAAGTTTTGTAAGTAAAAGATGCTTACAGAGCCACAGTCCATAAGGAAAGCACCTTCTCTTGTAAGCTTCTCTGCAGACAATTTTTGAAGAGGTGGCTGAGGTACCACCCTGTCATTAACATGTATGGCACCCTGAAAAGAAAAGGAAGAATGTGAATGAGTTAATAATACTATCAACACAGTGTGGGAACTAATGACCACAAACTATAGGAAATACTAAAATATGACACTTGAGAATTTTTTTTTTTTGTCTTTGGGTATCAGGGATTGAACTCAGGGGCACTCAACCATTGAGCCACATCCCTAGCCCTATTTTGTATTTTTTTTTTTTTTTTATTAGAGGCAGGGTCTCCTTTAGTTGCTTAGCATTTCTCTAAATTGCTGAGGCTGGCTTTGAACTCATGATCTTCCTGCCTTCGCCTCACAAGCCGCCGGGATTACAGATGTGCACCACCGTGCCAGGGCCCACTTGAGAATTTTTTAGGATGCAAAAATATTGATCATACCAATACCACTTTGGCTATAGAATTAACACACCCCAATGTATTCAAATTTAAAAAGTAAAAACGTAAAATAAATAAAATGATCTGTCCTGTTTATACTCCTTTTGGGGTCAAGATGTATTAATAGTACGGTTGTTGACAGGACTGCACAGCAAACTACTTCTTTACATTTGTTTAGTAACATAGTATCATTTTAGGATGAATACTAATTCCAAAGACTATAGTTTCAACACAAGGAAGAAGAAAGAGTCTACACATTTCCACATTAAAATTATTGTTGGATACTAGATTTAGTTTACTACATAATCAATACTACAATCTGATCATATCAGAAACTGCCGATGTCTACAATATATAAATAGAAATATCCATTATGTAACTTTGCTTTGTAATAATAAGTTATTTCCTATACTTTTGAAAACTCCATATTCACATCTGAGAGTCCTATTCAGGTCCATAGCTAGTGTCCCTTATTTAGTGCATTATTATTTTTTTTAAAGACTTTTTTTTAAGTTGTAGATGGGCATAGTACCTTTATTTTATTTATTTATGTTGTGGTGAAGACCAAACCCAATGCTTCATGCATGTGAGACAAGAGCTCTACCACTGAGCCACAACCCCATCCCTTAATGTATTATTACCATAGGAAAAAAAGGAAATGGAAGAAATTGCAATAATATATTATCATCTTAGCAATAAAATAGACTCTCAAATATACTCAAATTTACCAATTTCAAATGCACTAAGATGCATACCTCATCTGTCAATCTGTCTATCCTATATAGGTTGGGATGAATCATTTTCATTAGATGAACAAGAGGCTGAGACTTTATCTGACACATGGCATACACACGATCATCCAGGCGTGTGCTTGTACCCGTTCTAAATGCTTTCTACAAGAAAAAAGACAGGTTTTTAAGGAAAACATAAAGGTAGTGGACAGATACTAAAGAAAAATATACTATGGACAATGGAAGAAGTATGTTTTCAAATCAGACAGCTCTGACACTTAATAGGTATGTAAATGAATTATTTAGCTTCTCTTTCCTATACTGTCATCGTGTGAAGGTTAAAAAAATGATGTGTACACAGCACCTATTACAGTGACTGAGTCAATGGAAAGATGTTCAATAAATATTAGATCCTTTCCTAAGAGTTGGCTATGACCACTTCATTCTTCAAACTATTCACACATATTAAAGAAAGAGTATATGGTTTCACAAGAGTCATAATGTATTTGTCTGCCTTCATTTTCCATTGATTTTTCCACTATTTTTTTCGAAACACTTCCAATGCTCAAGTACATCACCCTCTAAGTATTAAAAGATTATAACCACCTAGACTTCATCTATTTACATATGTATCTGAGAATTTTTAAAAACTTCATTAAATACAACAACATATACAGAGCTACCTGTTTGAGAAGGGCTAAGACGTAGAGCGGAAACAACTTGAGGGAGCCAGGTGCTATCAATGCAGAGTGCTGCAAATTTGAGACAGTAGAGCCATAGGCAGACAGTGAATCCACTACAGCATTCACTAAGGCATCTCTTGCATCTGACAGACTTGATGAAACTGATCGATCCACAGCTATAAAGCAACCCAAAAGAAAAGGTGTTTAATCATTAGATTCCATTAGTTTCCAAGAAACACTACAAAAGATAAAGTATTTATGCATTATTTAAGAAACAAACAAAATGCATTTCATCTGTTTTCTCATTTTAAGCATCTCCTCGTTACACATTTTTTCTGAATTAAAATCTGAGTAAATCTGATAATCAGAATAAGTCTAGATACTTTTAGACTGTGTTTTAATCTTTTAAATCTAAAAACACTTAAACATTATTGATATTAGAGAACATATGTTCCTTTTAAGATGTTTCCATTACTGAAATGGAAAACACATGTTAAAAACAGCATTTTTTCCCCTATACAACCAATACAAATTTCATACTGTAAGTCATCTCTAGTGATCTCTAATGATCTTTGCAAAACATTTCAGATCAACCAATTAAAAAAAAAAAAGAGGGCCAACTGAATTTGGGTTTTCATATAGACATTAAAGAGACAAATATCAATGTGAAACTTTTTCTTCTAAGAACATATTTTATTAAAATAATTACTATTAAATTAAAATAATCTAAAAATGTGCCCAAATACTTAAAAAAATAAAATACAATGAAAAGTAATCAATTATAGTATAAATAATTAAAAATCTACATGTAAAATGACTCTTTAAAAATTGTGATCCCAGGGATAGGGATGGGGTTGTGGCTCAGCAGTAGAATACTCGCCTAGCATGTGCGAGGCCCTGGGTTTGATCCTTAGTACCACATTAAAAAATAAATAAGATAAAGGTATTGTGTCTGACTACAACTAAAAAATAAATATTCCAAAAAAAAAATTGTGACCCCAGGCTGAGCATATATAGTTCAGTGGTAGAGTACTTGCCATCATGCACAAGGCCTGAGTTTAATCCCCAGAACTACATAAAGAAGGGACTCTTTTAGTGCTATTATAATTAATTCTGGGGCTGGGTAGCACGCTCGCCTGGCATGCGTGCAGCCCGGGTTCGATCCTCAGCATCACATACAAACAAAGATGTTGTGTCTGCCGAAAACTAAAAAAAAATAAATATTAAAAAAAATTAATTCTATTATAATTTTTCTCAAGTGAGTAACCACTGTTTTCTCCAGGACTATATGGAAAATAGCAAGGCTCTTTTTATGTCTAAATTTATAAATAAGGAAAATTTGTTCAAACACTCAGTAGTAAATTAATTCTCTAATGAATTTTTAAAATTCACTAACAGTAAAATTTATTTTTGACTATAGTTCTATGGTGGTTATGTGTCAAATGCATAGCCATATAATCACTACAACAATAAAATATACAAGAGTTCTATCACCCTAAAAATATCTCCCTATAGGCACCTTTGCAGTAAAACCTTCTCCCTGTCCCCAGTCCTGGTAACTACTGATCTATTCTCCACTAGATAATTTTCCCTTTTTGAATGTCATGTAAATAGAATTATATGGATGTGGTCTTTTGAGACTAGCTTCTTTCCCTCAACATAATGTCTCTGAGAATCATCATGTTATTTATTAGTCTAAGTAATGATAGTTCATTACCTTTCATACTGAGCTATACTCCATTGTAAAGATGTATCAGTTTATTCACACATTCATTAGTTGAATGGCATTTAGGTTTTTAAAAAACAGTCTTACTCTTCTTGCAAGTAAATGAAAATGCAAAATACATACTTTTTAAATGAGAGAGTACAAAGCTTAAAAAAAAAAAAACCCTCAGCTCCAGTTTTTAGAATACAAAACTATATTTTGCCTGCTCCTCCCCTTTCTACTCACCCATGTTTGCTAGGAGGCAGATGGCAGCTTGTACATCTACTCCTGCATATACATCTGCTAGCGAACTTACCACTGGCAAACAAAGTGTATGCACTCTAATTCTGCGTTCACCTAGAGAAAATGAAGAATAACTGTCATTGTATAATACATTAAGTTAAGAAAGAAATAAGGCAAACAGGTCAAAATCTTATTCAAATACTGGTTTGGCTATATTAAATTACCAATAGGATTCTGAAATGTAAAAATGTGTTTTAAAGAAAATTAAAAGACTCTCCAAGTCTGTAGATCATGAACATTATACTACATGTTGCACAGAGCTGAACATTAGGCCTGATTTTATTTTAATGTCACTCATGCTAAATTATTCCCAATACAAGCTGGGTGTGGTGGCACATGCCTGTAATCCCAGTAATTTGGAAGGTTGAAGTAGAAGGAACTTAAGTTCAAGACCAGCCTCAGCAATCTAGCAAGACTCTGTCTCAAAATAAAAAATGAGAGGGGAAAAAAAAAGGGTTGGGGATGTCATTCAGTGATTAAGCACCCTTAGGTTCAATTCCTGATACCAAAAATAAATAGATAAATCAACAAATTATACAAATAAAATAAAATATCAGAAAATGCAGATTGTCAAATAACAAATAAAGGCCTTAATTACTACATAGTTCATTTTATGGGGCAAAACAATACAAAGGATGGCATAACTGGATTTAGCATGAGGTGCTTATGAGAAACATATAGGATCCTACAAGTTTTCCACAAATTAAAAAAAAAAGGTATTATCTGAAGATTCAAAAGGAGAGTTAAAAAAAAGGAGAGAAAATAATAGAACATATACTGGATTAATGCAAATTCCACTACTTCACAGTTTGAATTCATCTCCCCCCTATCCCCCAATCTACTGAAGAGAACATGAAAACATTTCAGATAACATTACCTTTGCTTGATGTATATAACAGGGCTGTTTGGAAGCACACTAAGGAAGTATCTGTCAAACTTTCTTCAATTGACAATTGCACTGCAAACCCAGCATCAGGATTGATATTGGCAAGGGATAACAAATCAGTGGAACGCACAAAGAAGTTTCCATGAAAAGTATGCATTGAAAGACCTAAGAAAGAAAAACCTGATATAAAAAGACGAAGTAATACCAGTATCTTCACCTCAAGCTAGTTTTGTTTTAAAGTTAAAGATGCCTCTGATTTTGAAGCAAAGGTTAACTAGGGAGTAAGGTTGGAGTGCTGACAGAGGCTCTAAAATACTAATTAAAAAATCCAATGCAGGTTATATAAAAGTGAGACTATATGTTTAACTTGTATTGATACTTAATCTTATTACTATGTTTCATGGGTGACCTGGAGACATAAACCTAATATATAAAACTAAATAATTCAGGATTACTGTACAACTCCTTTTAGATTTAAAATAAGGGATCATAGTCCTGTCAGTAAACAATCACATAAAATACCAATGAAACATAAATTATGTGTTAATAAAGGCAAGGATCCTTAAAGATTTCATTTAAGATCTTCCCTATTCCCTTAATTCTCCTCAAATCATTTGCAATATGGACTTTCTCTTAGGTTCTTCCTAAATAAACCAAAACATTATTTTTACCCACTTAGACAAATTATCTTAAAAAACTGCACAATGGCTACTCACAAATATATGCTGACTTAAAACAGTGTATAACCAAGTGGATCAAACACCAAGTTCTACAATGAATAATCATCATCACTGGTAGTCAATATATGAATGCTCACTCATTTTGATATATGTAATGTAAGGCAAAATTTGATATGCATACCTTTAGTACACCTTATTCTCATAACGGCTTCAAATCCAATTTTTCTTGTGAGATATCGTTTTAGGTCTTTTTGTAACTTTTCTGCCTGTGAAGGATTGTGAGTATGGTGGAAAGATGGATAATAATAGATGCACCCTGCAGAATACTTGGACATACAAGCTTTAGAGAGAAATACAGAAAGTATTTTCTTTAGAAGCAATAATATTCTACTTGTACAGTAGTACAGATGCTATATTATGAATATAAATAACAAGAAAGCTTAAGTTGTCAAAGTAAGAATAACATTTAAATCTGAGAAAACAAAAGTATTTATAAAATATACAATAAAGTTAAGCAGAATGGTAAGGGAATCATATAAACAAAATACTAATGGCATTTTATATTTGTATGGGGCTTTAAAGTTTACTGATAATCTTCATATTTATCTAAATCACATGCTTTCCCAAAAAATATTGAGAAAGCTTACTAAGAGTTTGGATTTAATAATATACTAAAGTGTTTAGGTAAATAGATAACCATTACAACATATTCTTACCTAGAGAAGCAAGATCAGAATACTGTGAACTTAAAAGGAACAAATCCACCGCAGTTTGCTGTCCTGAGCAATCCAAAGCAAGTTTCTTATAAAAATCAGTTGCAGGGCCAAGATGTTGTACCACCTGAGCCAACAGATCATAAGGTAAGAGTCAGAGGGTTTTAACTATGCACATGTTTGTATGCATCTATTATAATTAAGGAAGAGGACATCTGCTGCCTCACTACCAAACTAATGAGTTTTTAAAAACAAGGTCTAGACAGGTGGCACAGACTTCCTATAACAACAGCTAATATTTATAAAAAGTTCTGTAGATACAAATAGCTAACAAATATATATATAAAAAAATGTTCAACATTATTAGCAATTAGGGAAATGCAAATCAAAACTACAATGAGATTTCATCTCACACCAGTCAGAATGGCAGTCGTCACGAACAAAAACAGTAATAAATTCTGCAGGTGATGTGGTGGGAAAAAAACATTTACACTGGTGGTGGGATTGTAAATTAGTACAACCACTATGGAAATCAGTATGGAGGTTCTTAAAAAACTAGGCAAGGAACCACCATATGACCCAGTTATATATACCACTTCTCAGTATTTAATCCCTGAAGAATTAAAATCATCATACTATAGTGATACATGAATACTCATGTTTATAGCACCGCAACTCTCAACAAGCAAACTATGGAACTAACGGAAGTATCCATCAGTGGATAAATGGATAAAGAAAATGTGATATGTATGGAGTTTTATTCAGTCATAAAAAGGAAAAGAAAGGTGGAAGGTCAAGGTGGGGAATCTCATGAAAATCTAGGGAGAGCAGTAGAAGATGGGGTCCAAGGGTGGGAGATGTAGAAGGAAGGAGGAAGTACTAGGGAGTGATACTGACCAAATTATATTGTTATACTGTGTGCATGCAGAATATATAACAACAAAGCTCAACATTATGTTCAACTATAATACACCATTAAAAATGTGGGGAGAAAAAAAAAAGGGACTTTCTGTGCCAGAGATTTTACATAAATTAAATATATATTATACATAACACAATTCTCAAAGGGTTTTAATGATTTACCTTTAACAGATGAGAAAACTAGGGCAAAAGCCAAATAACTTTATCAGGTTTATACAGTTATTGAGTGGTGAATGCTAGATTAAAAATTCAAGAAATCTGATGAGTAAATACTGTTAAATCAGTATTATGTGCTATTCTACAACAAAAAAGTGTAAAAGGAAGGTCTGATTACTTGGCACCCAGCCATTGAATAGTTAAATTAAGTACTTTCCCATTTACCAAGATGTATATATTTTTAAGAGTTTTAGGAACCTCAAATAATATTCATGAGAAAGGCCAGCTAAAAAATATAATATGTATTTTTATATGATGCCCAATTATGCTTATTTGTTTGTACTAACAATGCTAATCTTGTTAGTGAGATTATTAGTTAATAATATATTCCTCTATTTTCCAGGTTTTATATAATAATAGGTATTATCTTTATAATTACAAATGTTTTAGGATAAGCATGCTAAATTATAGCAACTCAGATCTAGTAAGTTTTCCCTTGTATAACAGAAAAGAACACAGGAGTCAGGAAATCATGCCACATCTTTACCATTAGTTATTTAACCTCTGGCAGGACACTTTAATCTGTTTCCTCATTTGTAAAATGAAAAGATTAGACTAAATGATTTCTAAATATTTTTGGCTTGCAAACAAATAAGAAGAATGCACTGCAACACAAAATAATTTGAGTTCCACTCTCTTGCTAGCTTATTACCATTACAAATGAAAAATAGAATAAAGAACAAATAATTATAGTCTGTAATAGGTAGAAAACACAAGGGGATATAACAGAGAAACTAAACATAAAATACCTTTGTACTTGACCTTTGATTAGGATCTTCTCTGGACTGCAGAAGCCCTGCACCCAAGGAAGGTAACTGTGTCTGAAATACAGACACACGGCCACCTGTTGGAGACATTAATTTAAAGGCAGCCTGAAGCGCAGGACCAAGGGCACTGTGTGTTTCTCTTGTATTGGTGAACATATTTGGTAATGCATTCAATAAGTCTTTTATAAGCTGGGAAAACAAAGATTAAACGTTGAATTACTGAGAAGGCAAGGCAATGTTCTTCTTTAAAACATTCCAGAGTATGGTATGTGTCACTACATCTCCGGGGACTATAGAAGAGTCAATAGACGTGTCACATACCAATGCTTATTGTCTAATATTAATATATCAAGTAAACAAATATTAATATCTAGTAAACAGTGGAGATGACAAAAATAGTTTGATGTTTTAAGAAAATAAATCAATCTCACCTCTTTACTTTCATAGAGATTCACAAGTAAACTATCTGGAGTAGGTAGAAAAACATCTACAGGGAAAACATAAAACAATGCATTATTAAATACATATACTCTGTACATACTATACATACATATACACATGTAAAAACATATTTAGTAATATGTAAGAAACTTTAAAGTATTTCCAAGAAAACTTTTTTTTTGTACCAGGGATTGAACCCAGGGGCACTTAACCACTAAGACACATCCCAGCCTTTTTAAAATTTTTTGATTTGAGACAAGATCTTGCTAAGTTGCTTGAAGTCTGACTGAAATGCTGAGGCTGGCCTCAAACTTGTGATTCTCCTGCCTCAGCCTCCTGAGTGGCTGGGATTATAGATATGCACCACTGTACCCAGCTTCAAGAAAACATTTTAAAGCAAGTATCAAAATGGACCAAATTATCTCCATAGCATATGACAAGATGTACTGTTAAAGAAGCCTCCATTTCAAAGCCTGTAGTTAGAAACACTTTAATTTTGCTGACTGCTTACCATCAATATCAGATACAATCAACATTTGAGGCTGTGATAATCCTTCCTGTAAATTATAGAAATGAATAGTGCTGTCAAAGGTCATGAATCCTATTCTTGTCCGTGAATCTCCAGGAAGCCTAAAGATAAAATTATTGATAAATTGACAAATGCTCAGTAACATTTTATTTTTTAAAAAAATAAATAGTAAGCCATGTCTAAGGATAATTTTATAGGCAATAGAAAAATTATCTCAATCTAAACCCGTACATAAAATAGAAGAGGAAGAAGGAAATATTTTGTTTTCAGATGAAACCACTTATATGATTAGAATTTATAATTCAGAAAACTGAACTACATTAGTATTCAAATAAAGGGTAAACCAAAACTAAAAATGAATTTATTTTTAAAATGTAAAGATTTCTTGCTAACTTTTCTTTGAAACATACTCTTTTAAGTGAAAACATAATTTTTCAGTTCACATATTACAACACTGGATCCTTTTTAAGCCTTTTAAGGGTGGAACGACAAAAGAACACTTTTCAAGAAAAGGTTGAGTGCAATGCAAATTAGATTTCAATGTGCTAAATTTTAAACAAAAAACACAGTTAAGAACATTCAAACATTTATCTATCATCAATTATTAAAAATTTTTCTATTAGAAATGTTTCAAAAGGCAATGCCATGGAATAAAAAAGTAAATTACCATTTCATCATCTGTCAAGCTTCCCTTATTAATACCATGATGGATGCCTCATTTTATAGATGCATATTTCAATAAGTACCACCAACTATGTTAACTAGAGTTATGTAATTTATTCTTTTAGCAATGCTTTAAAATACTTCTGAATATTATAAGATGCCAAACTAGAATGTGCTTCAAAGCAAGAAGAATTCTTACTACTAAAGATGATCAATCACGCTACTCAGTCTGCAAGGTAGGCTAAAAGAATTCCAGTGAACAGAAGGCACATATTTGGCTTACCAGTACTAGTCAAGATTTATGATGTTGCCAAACACCAATTTCCACTTCTTTGAGATTTCTCTGGTCACTTATATTTAGGGTCATTTATTATCAGTTACTCGGAGATTGCTGATCCACCCCCCAAATCAAAATATATGAAGTTTAGCAGGAGCTGCTGCAGCATCAAACTCTTCTTTCTCAAAGATGTTTGCAGAACCCTTTCTAAAACTATGTTACTATACTGTTGCTGTCCTATTACCTTTACTATTCTTTTCTAATTTTCTTAAGTCTTCTATTTTCCATTGTAATCAAATGCAAATATTTTTAAAACACTTTCTATCGTCAATATTATCCTTCTGGTTTTGTAATCTTTTAATTTATAAAGTCACTCATTTTTGTCAGTGGCTCTTTCTTTTCTGAGAACAATATAGTTAAGTGGATTACTAGAACAAGGAGATGGAAGACAGCTTGTTCCATTACTCCATGAACAATTCTGGTATTGTGGTACCTCCAGAAGCATTATATCCTTGAGAGGAATTAAAATTTGGTGTTTACTAGAATGGAATCACCATTTGGACCCAGTTATCCCACTCCTCAGCATATACCCAAAGGACTTAATATCAGCATACTACAGTGAAGCAGTCCCATCAATGTTTATAGCAGCTCATTTCACAATAGCTAATATACCCTTCAACAAATGAATGGATTAAAAAAAAGTGGTGTACATACAGTAAATGAATGAAACTAGAGACCATCATGCTAGGTAAAATAAGCCAGTTGCAAAAAAACCAAAGGCCGAATGTTCTCCCTGATATGTGAATCTAACACACAATGGGGGAGGGGAGCAAAGAAGAGAAGTTCATTGGATTAGACAAAAGGGAATGAAAGGAAGGTTACAGGGTTGAGAATAGGAAAGACAGTAGAATGAATAGGACATAACTTTCTTATATTCATGTATGAATACATGACCAGTGTAACTCTACATTATGTACAACCACAAGAATGGGAAGTTAGCTGAGCGTGGTTCGGTGGCACACACCTGTAATCCCAGTGGCTCGGAGGCTGAGGCAGGAGGATCAAGAGTTCAAAGCCAGCCTCAACAAAAGGGAGGCACTAAACAACTCAGTGAGACCCTGTCTCTAAATAAAATATAAAATAGGGCTGCGGATGTGGCTCAGTGGTCAAGTGCCCCTGAGTTCAATCCCGGGTACCTCCCACCTCAAAAAAAGAATGGCAAGTTATACTCCATGTATGTATGCCAAAACACATTCTACTATCACATATATCTAAAAAGAACAAACAAACAAACAAACTTCTTGTTAAAAAAGATCAAACATTTTTATTCAGTGTGGTCTTTTGCTACTTGGTGTTAAAGCTATTTCTAACATAAGCCCTTGTGATTAAATAAGGTAAACATTTAAACCAATGATAAAAATATAATAAAAATATATAGTGTCTACTTGTAGCATTTGAAAGACTCCCAAGTTCAAATAAAGATGGGGGAGAACTTTTTGGAATTACCCATTGTACTCCTGACAAAGTATGTATAAAGATATACTGTAGTGGGCTGGAGTTGTAACTCAGTGGTGGAGCACTTGCCTCGCATGTGTGAGGCACTGGACTAGAGGCTCAGCATCACATAAATAGATAAAATAACTAAGTAAAGGTATTGTGTCCATCTACAACTAAAAATACTAAAAATAAAAAAAAAAAAAAACCAACCAAACAACAACAACAAAAAAACACTGTAGTAGTGTACCACTCTCATTAACAATCTTAAATCATTATCTCTTATGGATATTGGAATGAAAAAGAAATGTACAAACAACTTTGTTCCCAGAGAAATGTATAATTTTTAAAGCTAGTTGAGGAAGTCCTTCACAATTAACATTGGTAGACACACAGGAAGGAATTATGAGCCACATATAAACTACTTAGCCTGTACTCTGTTCCTATTTCCACAACATGGTTGTTTACTAATGTGCTAAAACGAAAAGGATTGTCCTGGTTTCCTAACATATTTAGCACAAAATCAGTTCCCTCCTCCCTTTTCTTCAACTCATTCTCACATTAGTGCAATAAAAAATAGCTTATGTGGGGCTGGGGCTATAGCTCAGTGGCACAGTACTTTCCTAGCATGTGTGAGGCCCTGGGTTCAATCCTCAGCACCACATACAAATAAAATAAAGGCATTCTGTCCATCTAAAAGTACAAAAAAAAAAAAAAAAAAAAAAAAAAAGTAAAATTACATGCTCAGGCATAAATTATAGGTATATTTCTCTCATCTAGATTATTATCTTTTAAATTTTTTTGTTTGTTTAGTTACAGTTGGATATAATACCTTTGTTTTTATTTACCTATTTTCATGTGGTGCTGAGGATCGAACCCAGGGCCTCACATGCCAGGCAAGCACTCTACTACTGAGCCACAACTCCAGCCCCCCTCCTCATCTAGATTCTTTGAAAAATCTTTTAAATTTATTTTTAAATTTTAAATTGTGGATTGACTAAACCTAGTTAATTAACATAGGTATTCCCTCATAAAGATATCATTTTTGTGGTGAGAATGTCTCAGATTTTCTCTTAAGTGTTTTTCAAGAATATAATATATTGTTACAAATATGGACAGCATACTGTATGATAAATCTCTTGAATGTTCTCCTTCTAAGTGAAATTTTGTGTCTTTAGACCAAAATATCCCAACTCCACACCCCACTGACATCCTAGCCTCTGGTAACCACCATCCTACTCATATGAAATCAATTTTTAAATATTCCAAATATGAGTGAAAACATGTGGTATTTATCTTTCAGTGCCTGCCTTATATCACTTAACATAATGTTCTTTCAGTTCAGCCATGTTTGATAATAGTCTCATATAGATTCTTGATATTCTGGCCAAGTTAGGCTTTCTGTGTTGGAATTCTATGGAATTTGACCAGTGTTCAGGTCAGCTAAGTCAGAGGGAAAACTAGACAAGATCTAAATTCTTTACTAAGTATTAAAATTTTTATGATTGAGGTTACCAAGTCATTAAATCATCAGAACTGAAGTAGAAGGACCCTTATTCTATGGTAAACAGGAAGTACTTTGTTTTTAGGAAAATACAAGGTTAACAAAAACAACACTTTAAATTAGTAATAAATACTTCACACTTACATATTATTTACAGACAAGATATTATGAGCAAAAAAATATTCTTACTTGTCTAAGTTTTCTAATAGTGACTGGCATAAAATTGTCAAATACCCAGCTTCCACTGCATTATGAGATACATCTAAAACAAACAAGTAAACTGCAGGTTGAGGAGGACGAAGCTGAAAGAAAAAAAATAATGTAGTTTATTTAGTGGGTACAACCTATTCTTTTTTTTAATCACTATTACTGCTGAATATCTATTGAGTATATTATACCAAAAAACACCCAAATAGGATTGCTATTTATAAGCTCTTATGTGCTAATGAAAATGACATTCCTTCTTGCAAAGTTCCTTGTAGATTAAGCGTGATTAGAGAGTTGTAATGGTTAAATAGATGGTTTAAATGTATTCCAGATAAGGAATGTTGGCTAAAATATAACCTGAAGACCTGCTGTTAGTACTAACTACTAGGTCACCTGGTAGTGGCCAAATTCCATAGGTTAAGTGCTAAATATAAAGGAAATCCTTGTGTATACATATTTATAAAGGCTTTCTCTTGTCTTTGAGATATATACTGATGTATTTATGGGTGACATGATATCTGATATTATCATTTAACATGATAAACTCTAGGGAAAGTGAAGGGGTAGGCTGGATAAAAATGAAATATATTTGGCAAAAAGTTGACAAATGTAGCTCAGTCACGGGTAAACAATAGTTCATTATACTATTTTCTCTTTTTAGAGTACGCTTAAAAATAACTGGTGTGGAAAGTTATAAAATGATAAATAACGTCTTTTTTTTTGAGGTGCTGAGGATTTGACCCCAAGGCCTCATGCATGCTAGGCAAATGCTCTACCACCAACTACACTACCAACTCATAAAGTCTTTAAAAAAAAAACAAGTCAACCAAAGGTCATATGAATTATATGACAAAAATTAAAGATTTATTTCTTGCTTCACCACTTCAGTTAGATTAAAAACCTAAAATAGAGTTCAGAACATACTAAATTATAAAGGCAAAAAGCTGAAAGTAATCATAAGCAAGTTTACATGGAAATAGACACAAGAACTGTACCTAAGTCAGCACAGGCTAAATTAAAATAAAAGACTATAAAAATGACAAAAATAAAGATGGGCCAAGCACCAGGAATTTACTGCTTATCAAGTGTTCCTGTTCACCTTCCTCCATTAGCAGACAATGAATTTGAATTTCTGCAGGCAATTAAGATTAGAAGATAGTTATTATAGATATATTAAAAACAAGAATATATTACAAAGAAGAAGAGCAAGGACTTAGGTTAAAAAATAATTTTTATAAGTGAAAATGAAGAATAAGATATAGAGTCAACATAATTAAAAAACAGGTAGAGTTTTTCAATGGTATAATATATTCTTCTAGGAGATCAAATAACATTTAGGAAGAACTTGCTAATTTTTAAGTAAAAACTTTCACCATTATTTAAAAAAAACACTATGCATTAAAAACTTGGACAAAAATTCACAAAACATGGGCTGGGATTGAAGCTCAGTGGTAGAGCAATTGTCTAGCATGTGTGAGGCCCTGGATTCCGATCCTCAGTACCACATAAAAATAAATAAGTAAAATAAAGGTATTATGTCCATCTACAACTAAAAATATATATATTTTTTAAATTTACCTAACAGAAATCAAATGACCAATATAATTGTGTCCCATGACTAATTTTAGCCCGGAACAGTTACCATGTAATCTGAAGAAGCAATGAATTCCACAGTTGAATTCTGAACTTCTGGTCGTTTATGAGGTTCTCCATAAGATCGAGTGAGGGGGTTATACATAAATTCTTCAGGAACTAAACAAGAAATAGGAATCCAGTATGAATTTAGTAACATGCCTAGATTTAAACATCTTTATCATCACTGTCTGAGGATATTTGCCAACAATTCTGTGAACATTTAATGATAACAATAAATTCTGTAAGCTGGCTTTAATAAAAACAACAACCAAAACCATATTTTCTGAAATCATGTGAAGAAACCAGTACACAGATAACTGGTTTCTTAGACTTGTTTCTTATTTATTATATTCTATGACATAGAAAACATCAGAAATGCCAATTTGAAAGCAATTATCATAGGGAGACCTAACATATGAGCACAGGGGGCAACAGACGTGATGCATGTAAGTGTCCACACACACTGGTAAAGGTGCCCCAGCTCACATTTTTGCCATTAAAAATAGCATGATAGTCTGGGGATGTGGCTCAAGCGGTAATGCACTTGCCTGGCACGCGCGGGGCGCTGGGTTCGATCCTCAGCACCACATAAAAATAAAATAAAGATGTTGTATCCACTGAAAACTGAAAATAAATATTAAAAAATTCTCTCTCTCTATTTAAAAAAAATAGCATCAAAGTTGTTTTTAAAGCAATGAGAGAATTGACTAAAATGTTGAGAATAATATTAAGAAACATTTTAAGAATCTCACCATCATTAACTCTATAGCACAAGTTGCATTTCCATCTACGTTGATCAATGAAGGACACAAAGGGGTTGATGTATGTTCGACAAGATCGGCACCTCACAATGGTATTTGATGTTATTACTGGTAATTGCTAGAAAAGAAAATAAAAATGTTGTAGCAACAAAAGCACCCTAGGGAGAAACAGAACACCCACTGCTCTGCTCACACATAGAATAGAAACCGAACTGTGTCTTTGTATGGTTTTATATTGAAGAGTATTATTACATTCAGTGATGAGCTGAGCAACATAAGCAACTGTCAAGTTTTCTCTCCTCTCATCACAAATCTTAATATGAAAACAAAGTCACACCAAATCTGATAAAATAACTAGCTGACAAGAAAACTTTGGCCAAGAAAATAATACAAGCTACAGTTCATCAGCTAGACTCAGGAAATAACAGTGAGAAAGAAACATATACCACGTAAGAAGGCCTTTGTCTGGCTGTTCCTGGTACTACTAGCTAGCAAGCAGTGCTTGGTGGACAGTGACAGCAGTCCTAATGAGAACTGAGGCCACAAGAATCCAAACACAATGTACATTAAATTAAAAAATACTATGCTTAGTTTGGGAAAGGAACTTTATATTTAATGTAGAAATTAAGAAAATGGGAATAAATTAAGAGATCATAGCTTATTCTATATCTCTGAATTAACTTATTATTTCTTTTGTATTTTTCACTCAGAATTTTAAAAAATCTACACAAAATCATTATCTTTGTATTTAAGATTTTTTCACTTATACTGTTGTGTGCATATGTGTACATGCATATGAAAGAGAGAGGAGAGGGGTGAAGGGGGGAGAGAAAGACAGACCTGGGATTGAACCAAGGGGTACTCTACCACTGAGCTATATCCCCAGCCCTTATTTTTTATTTTGAGACTGGGTCTCTCACTATGCTGCTATGGCTGGCCTTGACCTCGTGATCCTCCTGCCTCAGTCTCCCAAGTAGTCGGGATTATACAGTTGTGTACCAGCACGTTCAGCCCATATATGCTATTTTTATTACATAAGTAGCTACAGATCAGGTGTGAAAAAAAATCAGGAAATACAATTAACTGAAAGTGAGAAAATAAAAAAATGACCCATAATTCTATATACTAGAGAATATTACGTTAATATTTTAGTGTACGCACTTCCAGAAGATATCATATGTGGAATCTGTATTTAGAGAACTACTCTTATCTATGGATATAGCAAATTGACTGTCTTGGCTTAGAGATAAAGGTTGTAATCATAGGTGATTAAATAGTATTTACTGAATGAATAAATTCAAGGTATTTATCACATAGAATTATTTCACTTTTTATTCACTTTGATCCATTCTGTACATCCTAGAAGAAAAGTAAGGTCCACAAGGAAGATGAGTGACCTTTGTATCTCCAGCATCTAGTATTAGATAGGCAGATAATTAACCGAGAGAAAAAGAAATCTGTAGCAATAGGAGGGGTAGAAAATCATAGTAGTAAAAAAGTGTGAGGGAGAAATGCAATTTGTGAAGTAAAAATAAAATGTCTCTGGCTAATATTTTTTCTGAGGTTTTAAAAATGTAGTTTAAATACAACACATATGCATGAAATACCTGAAGCACACGTAAAAATCTAGCCAGCTATGCATTAAACCAAATGGACTGCAGAAGCTTAAACAACACATAAATTTTAACTCACCACAACCTGAAGTGTTCAGATTTTCCCATTATTTGCTTAATTTGGAACAATTATATAGTTCTCTTCTCTAACTGGAAATCACTTTAATAAAGAACTCATAAGATTTAATCTGCCTTTTACTTCCAAAATGACTAATCTTTCAAAACACACTTGGGACTTTCCATTAGTTATAGAAAACTTTACTATACAAAGAGGGAATCACTTCTTATACTGTATTCACAATAAAAACATCACATAGATTTGATTAATTACATGTATTTATAGTACTACATATAACGATTTGTTTCTTCATGTGGGTAAGGTCAATGATGTGATCAGGGCTTAGCTTAGGGTATGATACAAAGCAGTTGCTCAGAAAATGTTTGTTGACTTAAATTGGCAGAAATGATTATTTCGAACTCCAAATAAACAATGATGAAAACTCTTAAGAAAATATGAAATTTGAATACCTTGTACATAAGCACTTGTCATTACTCAAAATATTTTAAAATATGTCACTTTACCGTTAGGTCTCTGAAGGGATGTAACAACAATCCTAAGGGAAGCTTAGCTTTATTCAGTAAAGCCTGAGTCTGTGGAATATTTGTCAAAGTACACCGAAATGAACTGCAAAAAACAAACAACATGGAGGACATAAGCTGTTAGGAAAAAAATACGATGAAGTAGATGGGATAATTAAAAACATTTAAGGGCATAACTGAAAATCATTTGAGCATGTTATTATAACTAAAAGCAGTGTTCTGGAGATATAACTTGGTGATATAGCACTTGCCTAGCATATGTGAGGCACTGAGTTCAATTCCCAGTATAGTAAAAAACTAAAATGAAGCAGGGAGGTCCCGATTACTTTAAACAGGCATATATGTAATAGATGTCAAAAGACCTAAATTAAATTAAGGAGTCAACATTTTCATGATGGCAAAGCAAAACACATTCAGGAAAAAAAAACAAAAAAAACGAGAGCCTATTATATTAGCCAGTAGGACATGAACAAAAAGCTCCAGGAAACATGAATGAAAAGCCAGACTTCTTTTGTCTCTAACAATGCTGTTCCTGCTTCACTGTCCCCCTTTCACCTGACTAGACTGTCACTCTTACTACAGGACTCATCAAAGTTATCACTGTTTCTGAATACTCCTTTGCCTCTTCATTCCCCATATCAGAAGCAAAGACTTCTTTCTCTGCTCTGAGACAGGCTTAAGCTTCAGTGCTATCAATTAGCCTGACTTGCCTTGGTTGGCTGTGGACTTCCTCTACCTTCTGCTGTTTCCTTCACAGAATGATTGCTTATAAGTTAGTGAGTTATAAGTTAAAGTTAACAGAGAAAGAATCAATAAAGGAACAGCCAAAGAAGTAAGTAGCAGTGGAAACCAGAAAAGGTATTTAAGAAGAGCAGATAACATTGTGTAGAGAGATCTATCTACTCCAGGCTTAGCCCTGTTCTCCAAAAATGCCAAGCTTATTCCCACTTCAGGACTTCCTTTGCTGGTTGGACACCTTGGAACAATCTTCCCAGAAGTCCTGTGGCTTGCTGTCTCCATGCAGACCTGTACTCAAATGTTATCTCTTTGTGAAAACCTAATTACAGACTTCTCAGCTAAGACAAGTACCCTCTAGCACTCACATAACCCTGTGTTTCACTAATGTAAGTTTTCTAATTCCATGAGGATCAGGAACTTTGCTTATTTACAACTCTATCCCAAATACATGGAAACAGTGACTTGTGCTTAATTAACTTGGTATTCAGTAAATATTTATTGAATTGATGATTTATCTTAATATGTAGGTTATTACAGGTTTGAAGATTTTTAATCCAAAAACATGAATTCTAAAATGCTCCAAAATTTGAAACTTTGAATAAAGATGATGCTTAAAAAGTTGCAGATACTGAAGAATTTAATTTTTGGATTAGGGACGCTCGAGCAGTAAAGTCTGTGCAAATACTTGGGTCCACAAGTATTTGGATAAGATATACTTAACCTGTATTCCTGTTTTATAGTTGACAATACTGAGACTTTGAGAGGTTAAAAAAGTTGTTGTACTGTATTGTAGCTACCTACTTACTAGTGGAACCTCAGTAAGAACTTAAGTTTGTCCAACTTTAAAGCCTGTGCTACCAATTACTTGTTCTTATTTTGATAAGAAATATTAAAAACACACACACACACACACACACATAACCAAGCAGGAAACATATACACCACTCCCCTACCTATGGGATCTCTTATACATACTTTATTTATCTACTTAAGAAAAGCCTAACCTTTCATAATACAAGGCCATAATCACCATGATAGCAGCTTACACTCAAAAGGATGGGCAGCTGTTGTCAGTCTCTAATCCAAGATGCCCTATGCTTTTATAGAATAGATTGTAGCACTGCTTTAGTCACTAATGGGTGTTGGTGATAGCATGAGGTATGAATGAGAGGCGAGGAAACCCTCGAAGAAATTTCACTTTGTTTTCAATATTTGAATTCTATACAAGACTTTGGTGAAAAAGGAGTTCTTTTTCCCCCCCTGCAATGCTTGGAAACTACTGCCTTAAGAAAAGGAAAATAATGGTTCTAAAAGAGAGAACTCATTTTCCTAACCCAAATACAAGGAAGAAGACAATGATGTTCTGTGAATCAGAGCTTACTTTGTGAGGCGAAGAAATCCAGAGCAGGAGGATGTCTTCTAAAAATGATCTGCCCCCACCCCCCAAATGATCTGGGCCAGAGGAATAACCTATTCTCAGAAGCAAGAACATCTGATCTAGGAGGTGGTCTGGGAGGCCCCAAAATAGGAGCTAGTTGGACTATCCACACAGACAAATCACCAAGACTTGGAGGCTGCCATGTATAGTCTGCCAGCTAAACTTCTCTAGGAGTTAAGGAAACATTCGATGAAGGAAGTTCAAGTTTAAATTCAGGCTGGATCAATAAGCCTGGGGGTTAATGGTCTTCATATTCTATATCGAGTAGGAAAAGAAAAATCAGAGATAAACCTTATCTAATCTATTCTTGGGATTTCACAAGTGAGGTCTGTTTCCTTTTCAAGCTAAGCCTGAAGAAGGGAATAAAATTTTAAAGATTCCAACTTACTAAAAAATATCAGAAGTTAGTACTGACAAACAGTGGTGAAAAAGAGATTTAAGAAAAGAAAAACTCTAGTTACATTTGGATTACTGAAACCCTTCATTCAAAAACAGATAATTTGCCTCACATAAGATGATGGGGGAAAGGGATAGGTTTAAGACAGAGATGGGAAGAGGAAGAGATAACTCAGATAATTTAAACTAAATTTTACATCTATTTCTATACAAAGTGAAATAAAAAAGTCCACATGAACTTCCAGTCAGGAAGTTAATGCCATATTACTTTTACCTTTTTTTCAGTACTGGGGATTGAACCCAAGGATCCTCTGCCACTGAGCTACATCCCTACCCCTACTTTTATTTAAATTTTACTTTGAGACAAGATCTTACTAATTTACTCAGGCTGGCCTGGAACTTGTGATCCTCCTGCCTCAAAATCTCAAGTAGCGGGCTGGGATTGTGGCTCAGCGGTAGAGCGTTAGCCTAGGGTGGGCGGGACCCGGGTTCAATCCTCAGCACCACATAAAAATAAAGGCATTGTGTTGTGTCCACCTACACCTAAAAAAAAAAATACATATTTTTAAAAAAATTTAAAAAAAATCTCAAGTAGGTAAGATTACAGGCATGTGCCATCAGCTCAGCTATTTTTAAAAGTCATACAATGTTTTCATTAAGGTATATTACATAAAGAAAGATTATAAAAGAAATGAATACCTACTCTGGGCTACAGTTTAGCTTTTTGAGTTCTAAGTTCAAGTTAGGCACAGGAGGCCAAACAGGAGTCATGGGTAAAACATTCCTCTCCTGAGTGAGGTTTATAGGTCTCAGGCTTTCTGGTTGTGGAGAACTCTGAAGACTCAACCCTCCTAGACCAGAGGACAGCTGGTTGACACCAGGATACTGCTGAAAGATCAAAATCAAAACAAAACAAAAGAACAATAGAACAAATGTGAATCAAATTTCATATACCAGACATAGGAGTTCAACAAAAAGAAAAAATCAAGAAGGTAAAAAAATTTAAATTTGTCTTGAGAACAGCAGAATGACTTAATAGAGCAGGCAACTTAAAGTATACTTTTAAAAATCTAATTAGCAAAGTTAAGTCTCACAACAATATTTCAGCAAACATGCCATTCAACATCAAGAATGTGGTTTCCCTGAATACAGCTGAAATGGACAGGCAGGATAAATGCTTACTTGTTTTCAAGTTTTATCAATTAACACTTTTAAAAAACTGAGATGCTGCCATAGAAATATACAATGGTGTTCAATGGGTTTTGCTTTGCTTAATTTTTCTGTTCCTGTGTCTCAAATGTATCTGATTTGATAATGTTGTTTTTAATCTTTAAGAATTGCTTTTAATCTTTCTTGACTTAATAAGTTTCAGTAAAGATATTTATATAATTTTAATGCCAAAACATCATAATCAAGTGTATCCAGAGATATTTTATTTCATTTTTAACCTCTCTACCTATAGTTAACTATTTATTATTATTTTTTATTTAATCCTGCCATTATTTATATTTATTAATATAAAATTAATATATACTGTTCCAACTATGGCCCTATTTTTTTAATCCAAGAAAAAGTCCTGGCAATAATTCTGTGGCTACATTTAGAGATCTCCCACATTTCTTTATACAGGTACCAAGTGCTCCATTATGTGAATACACTTCAGAATTCCAGCTAATACATACTGTATGATAATTTTAGGAAAGTCACTATTTACCACCCATCCTGAAATAATTCAGGTAATGGTCACCTAGAATAGATAATACCTACATATCAACAGAAAACAAAGCCAATAGGTAAAAGCGTAATGTAATAAACTGCGTAATACAGTGATAAAGAGGTCATCAAATGATGCTCTAATTAATCCTAGCACTACAAGTGGTACAACCAGATATCATTATGAGGCATAAATCATTAAATATATCATATTCTCACGTAAATGAATAAATACATGAAGTAATAAACCTAAATATTATGAAACTATTAGATTTAACTTCTAAAAAATATCAGAAATATGGATCAGAGGAAAAGTTAAATGATACAAGGAAGCAATGAGTCAAGTTCAAAATACGGGACATTCTATAGGATAACTGACCCAGTTTTCCCATTAGATCAAAGGCATGAATAGAAATGTTTTAAATTACAATGAAAAGCATGACACATAAACAAGTTCAAATAATAAAATAAACAAATATTGATTTGTATAAACAAAGTGTGAAAAGGTATTTTTAAAATAGCTAGGGAAATTTAAATACGCACTGAATTTTAAATGGCATTTAGAAGTTATTAATTTTGTTGGCTGTGATAGTGTTATTGTGGTTATGCAAAAATGACCACCTTCCCCCAAGAGCTTCAAAGTCCTTAGGAAGAAAAGGAAATGGGGAGATAGATGAAAAGAAGTCTAGCAAAATGTTGAAAGTAACTGAAGCTGTTGAAGTCAAGGAAAAAAACAACTGGATAATAAAAAAAAAGTTTTCAATAGAGCTGTAAAGGATAAAGGGAAAAAGACCACATGGGTCAGTAACAGTATATAAGGGAAAGCTCAAAAGTGGATTCAAGTTTAGCATTTAAGAGATAAATAAAGATGGGATATTCAATCAGTAAGAGAAGATTTTCAAATAAATGACAGTGAACTAAGGAATAACCATTTGGATGGGGTAGGAAGGAATGATTGATTCTTTACATTATATACCAAAATAAAATCTTAAATGGATTAATAGTACTTGGACAGTAAATACTGTAAACCTTTGAAAGGCACAATCTTGGGTGCAACTACTCTGCTCTATTCACTATGGCGCCAAAGCAATCATAGATAGTTATACAAAAGACTGGGCATGGCTGTATGCCAATAAAGTGTTATTACAAAAATAGGGGGCAGGTCAGATGTGGCCCAGTGGTCATAGTTTGCTGAGTCTTGCCCAAGGCTATTATGGAACACCACTTACTATTTCAAAATAAGTTTTATCTGCTTGCCCAACATTTCTAAGAACCAATCCTTTCTTTAAATTTGGTTTTCTCCTCATTAAAGTGTAGAAATAAATAATAAATTATGATCCCAAATGGGAATTCACGTACAGTACAAGTCAGATGAGACTGAAATATGCAGTGTTTCATATGAACCAAAGAAAACCTAACAAAACCAAAGGCAGATAACTGTATACCAAATCAATAAAAGTTTTCAATGCCTCTCCTAGTTTTCTTCTTTCCTTTTACCCTTCAACCTTAATTCTAAGATTGAATTCCAAAAACAAATGATTTTCCTATGTCAAAGTTTAATTCTTAGTTCACCATAAGATGAAATTTCTATAAGGTTAATCTACTAACAATGGTTTATTATAAGTAGAAATGCTTACACCATTTCAATCATTTCCCTATATGTCATTTCCTCTCAATAAATGTGAAATATCTACTGTTCTTATATGATTAAGATAATATGATCTTCCAGAGGTGGCTCCAGAAAAGTCAGTCCTGGCGGCAGTCAATGAGCACATGAACTGACGAGCTTGTGCCTACACCAAGGTTCTCACCAGGTCAGTTCTATGCCATAAAGAGTTCTTCAACTGAAGGGTAGAGACTAGAGTAAGTTCTAAACCACATTCTCCTGTGTCATTTCCTATGGAGAATGCCAGCATAATAATATAGAATTAAAAAAAAAAAAAAAACTTAACATTCACTTTAATTCCCTGCCTATAAAATTAACACCTGGTGTATTGCAGACTGAAAACTAAAGATACAATCAAGAAAATAAAAATCAGAGTGAATGTCCTTATCTAGATTTAACCTTTTTAAAAATTTGATCATCAGGGGTTTATTAGAAGTGACAAGTTTTACAAATTTTAGAAATGCAATGTCTGTACATGAGGATTATATACATACTTGAGGATACTGCTGAAATCCAGAATACCCTTGGCTACTGGGATGTACTCCAGAATTAAGTGGTGCTGCAGCATTCTGATAACCAGGCTGAAGAATTGGGTAACCATAGCCAAAAGGCTTAGCCATTTTTGAAGGCTGAGGAGCAGCAGGAGCTGGTGCTGGCGCTGGAGATGGAGCAGGATCAGGCTCAGGGGCTGGATCAGGAGCAGGGCTGCTGGCCGAGGAAGAATGCACATCTAGCCAAGGCAAAAAAGGGGAAAATCAGGACTCTATAAAGACCTGATTCCTGGGTGAGCCATACCTTTGGCATTTCCCCTTTCTTTTCAGAATGTTTTACAATGAGAAATTTTAAACACAGAGAGATTAGAATCTGAACCAAAGAAAATCAAACTAAATCAAAGGCAGATAATTGTATACCAAATCAATTAAATTTTGTAATGCCTCTCCTACTTTTCTTCTTTCCTTTTATCCTTCAACCTTAATTCTAAGATTAAATTCCAAAAACAAATGATTTTCCTATTAATAGAGCAGGCAACTTAAAGTATACTTTTAAAAATTTAATTAGCAAAGTTAAGTCTACAGGCCTATTACCCAGCTTCAATCATTATCAATATTTTGCTAATCTCATTTTACATATGGTTCCATCCCATATTTTGAATAATTTCACCAAGTTTTTCAGTTGGTATTTCTTTTTTAAAAATTTATTTATTTATTCTAATTTGTTATATATGACAGCAGAATGCATTTCAATTCATAATACACATATAGAGCACAATTTGTCATGTCTCTGGTATCTTAATACATGTACTTTGGGTAATGGTGTCCATCTCATTCCATCTTTCTTACTCTCTGCCCTCTCCCTTCCCCTCTCTCCCCTTTGCCCTATCTAAAGTTCCTCCATTCCTCCCATGCTCCACTCCCCTAGCCCCATTATGGATTAGCATCCTCTTATTAGAGAAAACATTCAGCATTGGGTTTTGGGGGATTGGCTTACTTCACTTAGCATGATATTCTAACTCCATCCATTTACCTGCAAATGCCATAATTTTATTATCTTTTAATGCTGAATAATATTCCACTGTGTATACATATCATGGTTTCTTTACCCATTCATCTACTGAAGGGCATCTAGGTTGGTTCCACAATTTTACTATTGTGAATCGTGCTGCTATAAACATTGATGTGGCTACGTTATTATAGTATGCTGTTTTTAAGTCTTTTGGGTATAAACCAAGAAGTGGGATAGCTGGGTCAAATGGTGGTTCCACTCCAAGTTTTCCATGGAATCTCCATACTGCTTTCCATATTGGTTGCACCAATTTGCAGTCCCACCAGCAATGTATGAGTGTGCCTTTCTCCCCACATCCTCGCCATTCAGTTGGTACTTCTACCAGATAATACAAACATGTATATGTTTTATATATACATACATAAAACATAAGATATATATATATATATATATATATATATATATATATATATATATATATATATATCTCCTATCTTTTTGTTTTAATTCTCTTAGCAGTATTAGGATTAAGAAGCAAAAAAAAAAAAAACAAAAAAAAAAAACAAAGAGCATCTACTACTCTTTTCTAAGTTGTCTTTTATCTGACCCTGCCATTTCTATATAATGTTCATGGAAAGACTGACATATTTCCACAATCTCCTAGAAGTTTGTGTTGTTTGCATAGGTGAACCATGAGTAAAGAATGAGAGTGTCTAGAATAGTGTCCAGCTCCTAGAATAAGATGCCAAATTAAAAAAAAAGTTTACTGAGTGTTCTTTTCCTCGTTAAAATTTAAAACAAAAACTCAAATTTGAATAAAACTATTTATAATTTAAATATCATACACAGGAAAAATAACAACAACAAAAACTCTTAAAAAATTACTATATAACCATTATTAACATTTTGGTATACTGACTGGAAGTCTTATTTTAAAGTCAACTCAGTAATGTGTAATCATTTTATTTTTATCAAATAAAAATGGTACTCTTCATTAGCAATCAGACTCTGCTAAAACATATTCTGAAAAGCATCTAACCTAATTTGTTTTTAAAAAGTTTCTTGACGAAACACATCTTTCTATTCACTTTGTTGATTCTAACTTTGAGGATGCATTCTTTAACATTCTACTATCATCTTTTCCTGACTATTCAAGGGTCATAACTTCAATGCAGTGTAGATTCCTTAGATCACCTGCTTATGATGGAACAGAGGTAGAAGGATCCCTTAATATGAAAACAATCATCAGTATATGAAATAAACATTGAGTCTTGAAGACCGAAGTTTAAATATTCTCTCCTTCTTTAGGAAAGGATAATACGTCATACATTTCTGTACTCCTAAGATCTATCCTAGTACTGGATATATAGTAACCTTCAAGTCATTTGATACTATTAGTGTTCACAGATTTATCACATTTTAGTGCAGTATAAATAGCTAGAAAACTTGTCCAAGATCACTAACATACTGTCAAAGCACAATTCATTATAAGATTAGAATTTGTTGATTGAATTAATACAAACAAACCAATATCTGACTCTAAGGTCATGATGTTTTAACTATACCACACGGACTTTTCCCTTCAGGTTAATTGAGAGCTCACAAAATAATAAAGAGTTGTAGTATTCATCTTTTAGTGAATGAAGTAATTCCCCTATGACTTTTGTTAATAGTGGTTGCTCTTGGAGTGGTTTATAACTTCTTACAAACACACAACTACTGATTCCCTAGCCACAAGGACTGAATAGTTTATTCAGGTATTCTTCAAGAAGTATGAGGGACTTTATACTAAGCTGAGATTAAAGTTTTCTACTGATTCCTACCATAACAATAGTGGGTACTGTGTGAATTACAGAACATTCCAACTTCAGTTATGCTCTGTCCTAGATTAATCAAAGTGATAAGAAACAAAGATGTATATCAGACTTACTTGATATATTAGTCATGAAGTTTGAAATCATTAGGAACAAAGAGAGAGAGGGGGAGAGAGAAAGAAAAAGGTCTGGTGCTTGTTAGGTCGTCAGAAAGGAGATAGGAGACTAAGGAAAACCATAGTATAAATATAATAATAAAATGACTATTAATTATAAGTTAATTCACTAGTTCCTTTAATACTTTCCACTATTTATGTATTCTTATGTAATGAATAGTTATTTCCAGATATGGTTGAAAATTATACACTATTAAATATCTTTGGAAAAAGGAAACTAACAAAAAATAACAGTAATAAATTTCTTCAGGTCTTCTAGAAATAATCTTCATAGTTGTCATATGAATGCCAGGAAAATGTCCCTTTTCTCTGGTAAAAATAGAATCTACTAAATATGTATAATACATGATCATATCTGAGAGCAATTGATAGTTGATGACTAAAAATGAACATCAAGCAAGCATAAAACAAGTTACCCGGGTAGCTGCCTCCTTCCAGGGCATCATAACTGTTGGGCATTGGAGAAGCACTGCTTGTGGTAGAAGAGCTGTCAACACCTGAAAGGAAAAATCAAAACACCTGCTAAGTTGAAAATGAAACTTTCACAGCAGTCACTGGCAATTTTGAAAAAGAGATTTGTGTTAAACTAGGAAAATTCCTGACTCTAGTAAAAAAGTAAAATGATTGATGTTTAAAAACATATAAAGTTTGTTAATAAGAAAAATGTGTGAAGAAGGGAGAATATGAAGCTGTTGAGTAGATATAAAATTGAGGTAAATACAGGTAACTTAGAGAACAGACATTAAACTATTAAAAGTTGTCAAACGGGGGCTGGGGTTGTGGCTCAGTGGTAGAATGCGTATCTTGCATGTGTGAGGCACTGGGTTTGATCCTCAGCACCACATAAAAAATAAATAAAGGTATTGTGTCCATCTACAACTAAAAAATATTTTAAAAAGTTGTCAAATACACAAAAATACATTTTAGGTTGACAGAAGTATTAATATATCCACACCTTAAAGATTATGTCCACTAAATCTCAAGCTATTAAATGCATATTATTAGTATTGCAATATTTTAAGATAGCTA
Organism: Marmota flaviventris; assembly: GCF_047511675.1. Lineage (NCBI taxonomy): Eukaryota > Metazoa > Chordata > Mammalia > Rodentia > Sciuridae > Marmota > Marmota flaviventris. Next base: position 88,225,580 of record NC_092504.1, read on the forward strand.
AATTTTAATGACTTTTAAAACTCAGCACAGCTGTTTGGCTTGTGTTGCTTCCTTATGTATTACTAAGCTGTTCTGTGCCTCAATTTATTCATCTGCAGAATGGGGAGTAAATAATAGCTGACATATTTAATAACATAAATGAAAGGAATTTTAATAAATATAAGAATTATACAACAAGATTTTTTATAGTTTATATTTATTCAAAACCTGTAAGGTGAGGAGGAAAGTTGAATGGCAATTTATGATGAAATCTGGAGATCAGGCACATGGACAGTAGAATGTATATTTCTTTCATTCACTCACTCAGCGAATATTTTATTGGGAACTTACAATTATTCTAAGTCAACACACCAGAATATCTAATACAGAAAATTCATATGGCCGCTCTCTTTTATTAGAAATCTTGTTATTTGAGACAAACCAAAGTCTATTTCAAAGTGACAAAATTCTGTGATATAGAGGTTATCCTCGGCTTGAAGCACAAATATTACAAGTGGGGTTTAAACTATGCTTTAGATTGATTTTTGAACTGTGATATATATGCATAATTATCTTTCACTGAATAACTTTGGATAGCCATGAGAATTAGATGTATCAAATAATATATCTAACTTCAGCATAATAGCTGAAGTTATTAGTGTAGGAACATTTTATTCTCAGAAAAGAACAAAGGAAAAGAGGTTCAGGTCCATCAGATTCTGCCATTTATTTGCAGTATAACTTTGAGTAAGTTACAATCATCAGCACTGTTGTTTGTAAAATGAGAACGATTTTCAAAATGCCCTACCTGGTGTTCTTAATGTTCCTGTAAGGTTTAAGTGAAAGAGTATATATGAAGCCACTTATAAAGTATGAGAGCTATAAAATAAGTAATGAGTGGAGGGCTCTCATATTTACCAAGTTTTTCTGTCATAAACAGAAAACTGTTGCATATGTATGCTATTCTTCTTAATAAAGGATGGAAAGAATGGCTCTTCCTTTTTGTTCATTCTATTTATGAATTTATAACTAAAGAAAAATGCTAACATATAAGGTCAAAAAGCTCACAATGCCTGTAATCCCATCTACTCTGGAGGCTAAGGCAGGAGGATAGCAAGTTCAAGGCCAGTCTGGTCAACCTTGTGAGACCCTGTCTCAAAACAAAAGGGGACATGGATATAGTTCAGTGGTAAATTTCCCAACAACACCCAGTACTTGGGTGGGGGGCAGTCTTGTAGTAATAGCATTAAAAAAAAAAAACAAAAAACAAGACATTAAAATCCAAGTAGTCATCAACAGATGAATGAATAAACAAAACATGGTGTTATCTCCATAATGGGATATTATTCATTCACAAAAGGAATGGAATACTAATACTAATACATTCATGCAATGTAATGAACCTTGAAAACATGCTGGTGAATGAAGCCAAACACAAAAGGCTACATATTGTCTGATTCCTTTTATATGAATATCCTGAATAGATAAATATAGAGTCAAGAGAGTTGATTGGTGGCTGTTAGGGCCTGAGGGGAAGGGGAAACTGGGAATTACTATTTAGTGTTTTCTTTTGGATAATGAAAATGTTTCATTCAATCTGGTCTAGTACACTCACAAAGTTAGAACTAGATAGATGTGGTGAATGCACAACACTGTAGATACACTAGATGCCACCGAATTATATACTTAAAAATTTTTTTTTTTTTTAGTTGTAGATGGACACAATGCCTTTATTTTGTTTATTTATTTTTATGTGGTGCCAAGGATTGAACCCAGTGCCTCACACATGCTAGGCAAGTGCTCTACCGCTGAGCCACAACCCCAGCTCCCCTGAATTATATACTTTAAAATAATTAATTTTATGTTATGTAAATTTTACCGAAGACTAAACAATTTACCAAACATTTCAAAAAAGAAAAATTTTCTTTTCAACAAATACTGCAGAAAAATGAAGCTAGACTCCTTCTTTATACCTTATACTAGGATTAATTCAACATGAATTGCAGACTAAATGTAAGTGCTAAAACCATAAATCTATAAAACTCTTATAATATAGAAATATTCATAATTTTTGGCTTAAGCACTGAATTCTTAAATATGACTTCAAAGGAAAAAGCAACAAAAGAGAAAAATTGATAAACTGAATCTCAACAAAAATTTTTAAAATAGTGGAGCTCTAAAAGCTACCAAGAGACAACCTCCAGGCATGGCAACGCATGCCTGTAATACAGCAGCTCAGGAGGCCAAGACAGGAAGATCACCAGTTCAAAACCAGCCTCAGCAACTTAGTGAGGCCCTAAGCAACTCAGAGAGACCATGTCTCTAAATAAAATATTTAGAAGGGTATGAATGTGGCTCAGTGGTTAAGCACCCCTGGGTTCAAGCCTTGGTACAAGAAAAGAAAAGAAAAGACAACCCACAGAATGGAAGGAAATATTTGCAATTATTTATCTGACACAGGTCTGGTATCTAGGGAAAAAAAAAAAAATGTATACATACACACACACATATATACACTCATGTCTCAACAAAAGACAAATATCCAAAGATATTTCTGAAAAGAAGATAAACAAAAAGACAATAAGCACCTGAAAAGATGTTCAACATCCCTAGTCATTAGGGAAATGAAAATTAAAACACTGAGATAATACCTCATATCCACCAGGATAGTTATAACCAAACAGACTGGTAAACAGCAAGTTTTGGCAAGGATGCGAAGAGACTAAACTGTTGTGCAACTGAAAAATAGTACAGCCACTTTGGGAGACAGTTTGGCAATTTCTCAAGAGGTTAAATATGGAGTTACCACATGACTCAGAAATTTCACTCAAAGAGAAGTGGAATATAAACCTACATAAAATTTTGTTGACAAATGTTCAATAGTGGCATTATTCATGATAGTCAAAAAGTAGAAACGACCTAAATATCTAATCATTCGTGAATGGATTAATAAAAGATAATACATACACCTAATGGAATATTTTTCAGCAATAAAAAGGAATGAATTACAGATACATTCCATAAAATTAAAACATTATGCTAAGGAAGCCCAGTAACAAAAAACAAAAACAAAAACAAAACAAACAAAAAACAAAGCATGTAAGAAATATTTATATCAAATGTTCAAAACAGGCAAATCTAGAAAAAAAGAAAGTAGATTAGAGGCTCCTTGGAGCTGTGTGCTAGGATGGGTAGAATGTGAAATGACTGCTAACAGTTACAGAGTTTCTATTTGGGGGTGATAAAAATGTTCAGGAATTACATGGAAGTGATGGTTAACAAACTTTGTGAAATACTAAAAACTGCTTAACTTTAAAATTTAAGCAGTTGAATTTTATGCCATATGAATTATATCTCAATAAAACTTTATGTCGCTCATTCTGCTCAAGAAAAACTTTTCAAGATGTAAATATCAAGAAGTGATTTAAAAAAAAAAAGAAGTAATTATTCTTGGAAAAAATGTCCAAAGATTAAAGATTGCTTATATATATCAAATTATTTCAAGATCATAATACTACTTAATTATGCTACTTAGCTTCTTTCATGTCAAATAAAATGTAAACATTAAAAATACTGCCCATTTTAATTATGCCATAGCTATAAAATAAACTTTTAAAAGATATCAATTTTATGAAAATAGTAATTCTATTTATTTGCTGAATAATTTTAAATTTGCTAGTTTACTTTAAAATTCACTTTCTGAAGAAAAGACTAAGTACAAAGCTCTATCCTAGAACTTGTCAAAATGTCAAAGAAACTGTACAGATATAAACCCAGAAAAATCACTAAGTTAGACTACACAGAGTCAAAAATTATAAGATCTTATTGTTTAGATTAATGCATTCTCATTAGGCCATGCCATCACTGCCAAAACCAACCAGAACTGTAAATTTAAAAACACAAAGAGAGCACGTTATGAAACTTCTATGTTAACATTCTGAACATGCTTCAAAATACTTTCACTAATTCCCACGCCCTAAAGAATAGAGTTAACTAAATGACTCCACACTGTACTTCAGGAACTTCAAGATTTGGCTTACGCTTGTCTTTCACTTGAATCTCTCACATACACCTGTACCATTCTCCCTTTTACCTTATGATAAAACCATAACAAACTCCTTCCTCATAGCCCTGAATATGCCAATTTTTCCTTATTTATGCACATCACATATCCTTTCCCCACATGGCTTATTCCTATTCATCCCTTCAAATCACAAATCCTTTGTGAAACTTTTCTCAGAAACCTGTGGAAAATCATTTCCTCTCATATGCAAGAGTGTTTTTTTCAATCCTGAATTATGACACATTTCAAGAAGCCAGAAACTATTTTGGCCTTTGCTTTTTAGAATTATGATACCATTCAAAAATAGAGGTTAATCAATCCTTACCCCAAATGCTTGGGACCCAAAGTGTTTCAGATTTCTATTTTTTTTGAGTGTGGCATATTTGCATATACATGATGAGATATCTTAGGGATGGGTCCCAAGTCTAAACACATAATTCATGTATGTTTCATGTCTACCTTCTATGCAGTCTAAAGATAATTTAAATAATATTTTTAGTGGGCCTGGGTTTGAGTGTCACCGTCATGAGGTAAAGGTAGAATTTTCTATGTGTGGCATCATGTTGGTGGTGAAAATGGTCTGTGTTTTGAAGTATTGAAGATTTCAGATTTTTAGATTAGGAAACCTCTCAACCTCTATTGCTTTCAGTGTGGAAGCTGGTTTCAGATGGATGATTACTTTTATAATTATCCCACTATTTACTCATATCCTCCCATAAACAGGGGCATTTTTTTTTTTTTTTTTTGCAATCCTGACTTACAACACATTTCAAGATGTACTTAATTTCACCATGGTGACAACAAGAATTCTAAGGCCAAATGGGGGACAAGTACAAATGTAATACTTACAAGGAACTTTTTCCTCATTCTTTTAATGGCTCTATGTCATAGCTTGAAAGAAAAGGGGAAGGAGAAAAAAAATGTAAAAAAAAAAAAAGCTTAAATTTGAGGAAGCAAGGAATAGAACAGATCAAAAGAAAAGTTCAGAATCCTTGAAGTTGAGGAAAAGTATAAAGAATGATTTAAACCTTTTAGAGAAGGCTTCAGTTGTTCTCCCTCTGAAAAACAACCAATGTGGGTCAACAAAAAGACCGATATATTTACTAGTTTTGCCCAACTTCAAATTAATCAGATAATTTGAGGGTTTTGTTCCTCATAATTTACATAAAATATGGAAAAAGCATAAGCCAAATTTCATGAAATTGAGAGAAAAAAATAAACAATATCTAAGCTGCTCCTTATTAGCACCAACAGGTTTCAAAATAATAGCCACTCAACAGGGCGAACTAAGGAGTAAGCATATGCAGCAGATAATACATAATAATACTAGCATGAGACTCACAAAATGATATTCATTTTCTCTTTACTCTCCTTATCCCAAACAGCACTACAAATATGGCAGGGAGTGAAAAAAGACAAGAACCTCTTGATTGATCAATTATCTTTGCAGAGATTTCAGTCAAGCTTTGTACATGTTGCAATCAGATCTTGATTTCTAAAATCCTGTCTCCACGAATGAAACCAGGACTACTTGGAGAAAAGGCTCATTCCAGGATCACAGCAGGAGAAGCACAAGATGAGTTTGGAATTCCTACTGTGGTTTTAAAGCATTTAAAGTAACTGCTCAAAGATTCATAGGAATATTTGAAAATAATATCAGGGCTACTTTGAAGGAGCCATTCCTAGCCAAATGGATACAATGACTTTTCTTTATAATACAAATCCAACTCATCAATATAAGGGCTATCAGAGTTTAAAGATCATCAGCTGAATTCCAAAACAAATGGGTGAGAATTTAATAAAGAATAGAATATTTATACTGCCTCAAAGAATCTCTCCACAAATTATTTATTAATTTCATGAGGGAAAAGTAGTTAACTTTATAGTAGAGAAACCTAGCAGATTATTACCTAAACTACATAACTGAAGATCAAGTCATCAATATGGGAGCAAATTAACATCTGATGCCTCAGACAAGATGCACAGAAAACACAACATACTTTAAAAATCCCATAAAAAATGCAATATCTAAATCTAATCATGAGGAAAGGCAAATCTAAATTGAGGAATATTTCACAAAATAATTCGCCTATATTCTTTAAATATGTCAAGGTCAAGAATAAAAATCTAAGGAACTGTTCCGGATTGTGGAAGTCTAAACAGACATGACAACTAAATTCAATGCATGATCATGAACTGGATCTTGGACCATTAAAATAGCTATAAATGATCAAACGGAGACACTGTTGAGATATGACTATGGACAGATATTATTATATTAACAGTGCAATTTCCTGACAACTATATTGTGCTTATGTAACACATGTCCTTATAAATAGGAAAGACACACTTTTGTACTTAGGGGTTGTTATGGTTTAGATGTGAGGTGTCCCCCAAAAGCTCACGTGTGAGACAATGCAAAAAGGTTCAGAGGATAAATGAAATCCCTGATAGGGATTAACTGAGAGATAACTGAACTGGTAGGGTATGGCTGGAAGAGGTAGGAACTGGTGCGTGGCTTGGGGGTATATATTTTGTTTCTGGAGAATGGAGTCTCTCTCTCTCTCTCTCTGCTTCCTGATCATCATGTAAGCTGCTTCCCTCTGCCACACTCTTCCCCCATGATGTTCTGCCTCACCTCTAGCCCTGAGGAATGGAGCCTGCTGTTCGTGGATTGAGACCTCTAATACTCTGAGCCCCCAAATAAACTTTTCCTCCTAAAATTGTTCTGGTTAGGTCTTATAGTCACAGCAACAAAAACGCTAACTAAAAGAGAAGTTCATAATGTTTTCAACAACTCACTTTCAAATGATGTAGAAAAAAAATCCAGAATTATAAACCAAGAGGTGCAAAAATGGTTTACCAGCATAACGTGTATATAAAGTTTCTTTTAATCTTTTTTGCAACTTTTAATTAAGTTCGAAATCACATTTAAAAAAATAAAAATTTCTGAAAGATAAATGAGTAATTATATATTTAAAATAAGAAAAATTACTCCCCTACTTTCTATTTTTATCCATCTCAAATCATGTAATAAGATATGAATATTTTAAAAATACACAGAAAATAGAAATTTCTGCTTAAACAAACTGTTTATAGAGCAAAGCCTCCCATCATTAAAAAAAATAGGAGAATCATGGTTACATATAGTAATTTGAAAGATCATCACACTTATTGGGTCAGTCTACAACTGTTAAAATTAATAGAGGGATTAACTGCTTAATTTTCAGCAATGTTCTCTCTATCAAGCAGAAAAAGATATTAAACAGATTGGAACACATAACTATATGCATAACTACTTTATGATATGAACTACTACTTTGTGATATGAATTACTACTTCATGATCAGGAAAACAACTACAAATTGTGGACCTTCTAAATACTTGATAAAAAAAGGACCTAGAGGACATCATAAAACACTTTTTCTCTATCACTATTATAAAATCCATATGGCTCATTTTCATTAGAACAAAGTATCATGCAAAGCAGAAAACGTATTCCTCTAAGGAAGCTATAGCAATCATCAGCCAAGAGCTTGAGTCAGGACTCATTCCTTTGCACATGACAAGGGAGGAAATGCATTTCTGAAAGAGGAAAATACTCCACAATCATGAATGATGAATTCTAACCCTATTACTTACAAAATGATAAAGATGTCCAAAGGAGGAAAAACTAAATAAACACTTTATTTCAAGTGACCCCACCTTCTATAACCCAAGCCAAGTTCAGTTCATCTTGTTAAATCTTTAGACACTTTTTAAAAGGCTAAGAATATAGAAATAAAAGAAAAAAACTAGAGTAGGAAAAGATCAAAGACTGGTGTAAAGCTAAAGCAGACCTGCTTCCTCATCCTCCTCCTCCTCTTCCTCATCATCGGAAGTTGATGACAAGGGAGTTGGTGCGGAGCTAGCTTGATTATTAACATATTCACCATACTGCATGCCTGTAAAGTGGAAAGCACAAACACAAGAGTCAAACCAACAGGAAAGACGAGAAATAAAATTTTGACATTGCATTAAAAGTGAGAAAGAACTCTGACATTCCAAAGAACATCACAGCATGCATATTAACATTAGCAAATTTATTATCAAAATTAAAACTGTTAGGCAATCTCTGCAAAGCAGTTTAGTAAAAGCAGCTTTAACATGAACTAACTGATTTAAGTATGAAAAAAGTACCACATATTATACTGAAAATACTTAGGAAATTGCAATGATCGTCTCTGGAAATTTTCCTAAGCTTTATACACATTTACCTTCTTTGACCATTGGGCCCTTGTGGTATACTTTCTTTGGAACTATGCATTCTTGGTGGGCAGTGATCATTTCTACTGAACTAAATTTGTGCAGCATCCAAAACACATTCAGATATTTGGTACCTTCCTTCTGCCAATGCCAACTTGACGGTAACACAGTTCCCATTAACGGAAAAGAATGACAGTTAAAGAACTGTATTCAGCACAGTTCTCTGTTCACAGCAGATGCTCAAAAAAGCCAAAAATCTTATTAATTGTGGCCTTACAAGTGTGACAATTGCAGAAAACTGGGTTTCCTGAGATAAGGTGGTCAGTCATATCAGTGTTATTTTATTGCCTAGATGTGGGTCTGAAGTAGGTGTGAGCTACACCAACAGGAGGCAGAGTCTAACGAAAAAGCTCGTAACTGGTACTGGTAGCTATATAGTATTTCCCTTTTAAAAAGTTGATTGGGCAGTCTCAGCAATTTAGCAAGGTCTTAAGCAACTTAGCAAGACCCTGTCTCAAAACTCAAAATAAAAAGGGCTGGGGATATGGGTCAGTGATAAAGCACCCCTCGGTTCAATTCCCAGTACCTCCCCACCATCCCCCCCCAACAAAAAAGTTGACTGGGTATTTTTATTAATTAATTTGGTAAAATCAAGAGATAAAACATTAAGATCCATAAAATTTTTAAGGGGAAAATAAAATTCATCTTAATTAAAAATGAAAACACTTCATAAAAAAAGAACAAACATGCTTGTAATAAAAATCTTACAGCTCTACTTTTAAAAAACAAAACAAAAAAAACCCCAGGAACCTAGTGGGGATTTCCAAGAATACTTCATAACACTGGGAGTACAACAAAGCCATAATCACCAAAATCACAAGGTTGTCCCCAAATACTCTCTCCACTGTTTCTTCAGGTGACCTTTGTGATTAGCATGGACAACATAATTCTTCTCTATTTTAAGAAAAAAAGCTATTAACAAGTAAAACTTGAGTTTAGAAGAAAGCAAAGGTTAAACTGTATATCAGTGAAGCTTTGATCCTCCCAATATGATTAAGAGTCATGGAAAATCTGCTAGCTTTGCTGAAATATTTTTTAATACAGATAAAATAGCAGTTATCACAAATTCATCTGAGGAAATAAAACTCAATGTAAAGTAAGTTCACACAGTATAAGAAGCAAACTTGATACCTTCCAAATTCAGAGTTGCGTGTTCCTCTAACAAAAGCCTAGTTAAAATGAAAATGTGACTAATATTAGACTTTAGGTTAAATACACTAAAAAGTTTATGATAAACTAGATCAATAAGTTTTCTAGAAAAATCCTTCTAGAAAAGGCCTTTAAAAAAAAATAAAGACCTTTCTCAAAATACTGTTAATTGCTGAGAGCCATTGCCAAGTAGGAATGATGCATGGCAATTTCTTTGTCAGCCTACCCAATGTTGCTTAGAGGGAGGACTCTCCATTGTGGAAATGGGCTTGCCTTGGACCCAGGTCATTTGCAGTGACATTGCATGAATGAGAAAGTGACCCTGCTCAAGGACCAGGGTGGATCTGGGTTTAGGGAGGATCCTGCTGGATTAGGGTGGGTCCAGGTTTAAGGTGGACCCTGCTGGGAATAGGGTGTATCCTGCTGCCTCAGGCGCCCGCCCACTCCTTTAGTTCCCTGTTGAGTTCTCGCGGGATTCAGAGAGTATTTTGGGATGCAGAGCCTGGTGGAGGTGTGGATTTTCCCCAGAACGTGCATGTAGAGTGCCGGTGACAGTTCGAGAATAAAGAGTTGCTGTTTGAATCTACAAGGTGTGTGGTGGCTCAGTTATTTGGTGCCCAGCCAGACTGGGGCAGTTAATAATGCACTGTAGGGCGGGGGTGGTAGCTCAGTGGTAGAGCGCTTGCCTCCATGCGTGAGGCCCTGGGTTCAATCCTCAGCACCACATAAAAGTAAACAAATAAAAATGAAGATATTGTGTCCACCCACACTAAAATAATAATAATAATAATGCACTTTATTATTTTTGGATACCATTAATTAAACTCAGGGGCACACAACCACTGAGCCACATCTCCAGCCCTGTTTTGTATTTTATTTAGAGACAGGGTCTCATTGAATTACTTAGAGCCTCGTTTTTTGCTGAAGCTGGCTTTAAACTTGCAATCCTCCTGCCTCAGCCTCCCAAGCAGCTGGGATTACAGACATTAGCCACTGCACCTGGCCACACTGCACTTTAAAAGATAAACATGTGTGTAATTTATATAATAAGAAGAAATTCTGTTCACCATACTAAGCTAAGAAAGACCAACAACCAACAGAAAACTCAGAAGAGAATATACTCTTTTTATGACTGACTACTGACTCTAATTAAATGTGCCAAAGTACAGGGCAGGTTTACATAGGTATGATGAAATAAATATTTTCCTCCAGATTTACTGAATAAGAAAAAAAAGATTAATTTCAACTAATATCAGAAAAATATCCAATGCCTAATGATTTTTAAAAATTTTACACAGCTACTACTTAACACACTGAAACAAACCTAGAATAAGAGTAATATTTCTCAGTATAGAATCATTTTAGACTGTACCGTGGTATTAGATTAACAGACTGTCACACAACATACCCAACTTTTCCTTTCATGAAAAAAGGTAACATCTGTTTTGAGAGGTGCTGGATATTAAAGCATCAAGAGTTCAGCCCATGACTCTTAACAAGCTCACAATTCAGCTTACCTTTACTTTGCTGGTTCAAGTAAACTTTGCTAACAGTTTGGGAATATTCACAGGACAAGAATATAACGCATTAGTTAACCCACAGAGGAATGGCAAGAGATCCAGAATAATAATCAATTCATATTTAAGTGCCCTCCTCTAGGTTATGTGCAGCAAATGGGGAGTTGTAGCCACAAAACGGTGGACAGCCATGTCATCTACTCTATAATACATAAATGATTATGACACTTTCCTCATACTCAGATGCTCCTTATGCATAAGATTCAGGTCAAATATATGAGGTCTTCTTCCAAGCTCAGTCTAGAACCCCCTGTAGAAACATGCATGGAATACCTAGTATCAAAGGGATACTGAATGTCCCTAGGATCAAAGGGAAAGTGAATGCTGTACCCTGATTCATTCTGTCTTAATCAGAGATTCTAAGGTATGAATCTAGTAAAATAAGAGTCAAGAAACATTTCATAGAATCTAACACAACAAAGAGCTCTGTTATTAACACCCTCCAGAATTTAAAAAAACACCCCCTTCTCAAAAAAAAAAAAAAAGAAGAAGAAGAAAAATTATAAACATCACACCCTCAATTATTGGGGGTTGGACTGTAGCTCAGTGGTAGAGAGCTTGCAGAATGCACAAGGCCCTGGGTTCAATCCGAGTATGGGGTATGAGGGTGTGATACTAAAAAGGACATCCAGATTAAACTACCTGCTATTAAAGCACCCTGAGGCAAAATTCTCCAGAAGACCACATCCTTTAGGACTGCTTAATAAAAAAAAGATATCTTCACTGTTCCCTAGATACAGCCACATTGGGAATAAATCAAAACTGGTCTTAAGAGAACAAATCCCTGTGGAGGCTGGTTTATTTAAGAGTCTGGAGCAACTGTTATTTTTCCTAAGCTGGTCTTCAAGCTAGGTACATATACTAGAAGGCTTTTCAAGGGTTCCCACAAAAGAATGGCTTTATAGGAATCAATTTTCAGATATCAGTATCTGTAAGCCTTCTCTTTCCTAAATGTATCCACTTAAAAAATATCTGTGTGGACAATAACCTTTCTCTCACTTCACACAGAAAACTTACCTAAATCTCACTATGACATGTTGCCCTGAGATATAAAACCTATCAAGCACTAAAAGGAAAGCCTCCTCCTTCCTTCAATAGTTGACCAAGGAATCCCAAAAACCTAATGGCTTTTTTTAAAAACTTTGAAAGACACATTTCAGTTATGGGTGAAATATGTTAGAAACAGGACTGATTCTCACTAGGATATTCTTAATTCAGAAATATGAAAAGTGCTGTGATAAAGAAATGATAAATCTATTTAGTTAATAATTCTGCCTTTATGCAGACCCAGACCACTACTGTCAAAGAATCCATTGCTTTTGAAACAGCCTGGTGAGAACAAAGCATAAGACAGTAAGAAATAATGAAAAGAGAAGCAATATGAGTGGCTGGGGTTGTGGCTCGGTGGTATAGTGCTTGCCTAGCATGCATGAGGCACTGGGTTACATCCTTAGCACCACATAAAAATGAAATAAAGATATTGTTTCTACCATCTTCAACTAAAAAATAAGTATACATTTAAAAAAAGAATACGCGAGAAGCAACATGACAATGCAGATAAATATGGAAACTCTGGATTCAATTCCACGTTCTACTACCTATTAGATGTATGTCCTTTGATATGTTCTAAGAAAGTCATCACCCTCTCTGTCCTTCACTTACATCATCTGTAAAATGGAATAATAAGTACCCCAAATGGTTGTTGTAAGGATTAAATGAGTTAACATATTTCAAATGATTAGACATGGTACCTGGCATACACTAAATACTATGCAAGTATTAGCTATTATCATTGCTAAACCTTAACATGGTTTTGTGTATATTTAATTAAACAATTATTTTCTACTATTCTTAATACTCATCCCTAGGGCAAGTCATTAGTAAAGGGTGGAGGAGTCTTCCAACCTGAGGAGTTCACAGGGCACTTAGTAATGATAATTCTTTTAAAATAAGCAGAGAGAGCTATTTGTGAGGCTGAGACAGGAGAAATGCAAACTCATGGAAGTTTGAGCAACTTAGTGAAACCATGTCTCAAAAAAGAACAACTACCACCACAACAAAAAGTGCTTGAAATGTCACTCAGTGAGAGTACTTGCCTAGCATGCACGAAGCCCTGGGTCCAATCTCTAGTATAAAAATAAAATAAAATAGAATATTTTCCAGGACTATCATTTTTTTTCAAAATACATGGGTAAAACTCTATAGATAAAGATCCTATGAGGGCCAAAGGTACTGTAGTACAGCACCTGCCAAGCATTTGAGAGGTCCTGGACTCAATCCCTAGCACTGCAAAGAAAAGACAGATCCCATAGGATTTCTTTCAGAGTCAATGAGAAATATACAAGAAAGTACTTCACAACCTATCTTATCATAAAATATTTGTAATATAGTATAAATAACATACTATTAGTAATACTAATAATGAACTACATTAAATAATATTGTAAATATAATATAGTACAAATTAAAGTATAATTCTCACTTTAATATATTTATAAGATATTTAATACTTTCTATATCCTTTTAACAACAAAAAAAAATTTACCAGAAGGTAAAACTAGCAGTATGTTTTGACACGTTTTGAGAAATGCTTTTGCCAACTAGGTTATACAGATACAGCATCCAAAAAATAAATGACCTACATCACAGCTTGATTATTTTGATAAAATGTAATGAAAGAACATGGTAGGATATTAGATCAGCAAAGTGTGTAAAAAAATTCTCAATATTCTGAGTAACTGCTGATAGAGGCAAAAGGAACACTGGGTTTAGAGGCACAAGGTCTATGTTGAGTGTTGGCAACCTCGCAGAAAGTCTAGATGTCTTTGGGAAAGACACCTAATCTCTCTAAACTTTAGTTTCCTCATTTATAAAAGACCTGTAATCCTGGCTGCTCTGGAAGCCGAGGCAGGAGGATTCCAAATTCACAGCCAGTCTGTGCAGCATAGTGAGACCCTGTCTCAAAATAAAAAATAAGAAGGGCTAGCTTAGTCATAGAGCACCCTGGGTTCAGTCCAAAGTGTAACCAAAGAAAAAGTGGAAGACAAAATGTAATTTGCCTGTTTCATGTGATGAGCAAACAAAATAAAAAATATTAAAGGCATTTATAAACTTTAAATTGTTACATGAAAATAACAATAACATTAACTACTATCTACAACTTGGAAAATAAAATCTAACAAATGACAATTTCTGACATGTAACTTAGAATACTAAAGAGATTAAAAATATGAAAAAGTCTTCCAATACCATTCTTATTTATATGAACAAAGTTTCTCATTAATTAATTATATGTATAAACATGTAAACTAGGAATGAAGTTAATCTGAACCCTATCTATTCTAACAACAAATCATATTAACCCAGATACAAAGCTCTGGTGGAGACTGGGGAGGGCCATTCATCTCACTGAAGGATGTATTTCCAATAAAAATATAAATAATTAATAATATCAAAACTCATGATGTTTAGACTGTTAGAATCAACTATATGATAAAAATTATAATGACAGCTTAATCCAAAAGAAAAAATCATAATATTTAGAGACTTATGTTCATAGAAAATGAAGCAGATTTTTAAATTTCAATTTATATATTGTGGCAGAATGTAACAGAATGATAAAAGAGTTTCTGGCTCAATAATATATGATTATATTCAGGGAAAGGGATAAGAATTTTTTTAAAAAAGGAAAAAATATAAATGTTAAAGAAGAGTTCATTAGGGTACTTTTATAAAGATGATGGTGGATATCATTTCAGTAGATACGTTTTAAAAGTCAACAAAATTGCTTAACTGAAACTACTTACATTTTTGATAAAAAAAAAAATAGATGACTATCTGAAAATTGTTCAAGTAGTTAAGTAGTTTTGCAAGATTTTTTTTAAGTGATACTCAAGTAAACATGTGAAGTCTCCCCTCTAAATAATGGTAAAAAAAAATGTTGTTTTGGGAGAACAACTCAACTAAACTAAAAGATAAAATGACTGTTTTAAGTACAGTTGTCCCTTTGTGTCTGCAGGAATTTGTTTTTAGGAGCACCCCCAGTCAGTGATATAAAAAACCATGCATGCTAAAGTTCCTTATAGGAAATGGTATCTTATTTACATATAATCTATGCACAACTTCCTATATACTTTAAATTCTCTTTAGATTATGTTAATACCTAAGAATACTCAGAAATAATACTTACAAATAATAACAAGAAAGGGAAGGGGGAGCGATAGGAACAAAAAAGACATAACTTTTGTAAGTTCATATACAAATACACGACCAGTGTAACTCCACATCATGTACAACCACAAGAATGGGAAGTTATACTCCATGTATGTATGTGTCAAATACACTCTGTCTGTCATGTATATCTAAAAAGGAAAAGAAAAAAAAAAAGAAAGAATGACAAGGAAAAAAAGTATAGTATATTTAGTATAGATACATATCTTTTCTGAATAGTTTCTATCTGTGGTTGATTAAATCTGCAGATACAGAACTGAGACTATGGAGGGCAAATTATATTAATATTTTAGTAGTCAGATTAGGCCATACCCTATGCTGATGGTACACTGCACAATTCCTAGGGGCTCCATTCATGAAGACTGCAACTTGAACAATCATTCATTGTAGCTTATATATGCAGATATCCAAAGAAAAAGAGCACATTAAGAGGCCAAGCTCCTACTTAAGAAAAAGGAAGAATAAAAGCTACAGTTCACATGTCTCCAGTATTATTTTCTCTCTTACTCAAGCAAGTATTTTAAGTAAATCAAGAGTTTGTCAATAGCCAACAACAACAATATTCCAGCCACATTTAAAGAACACAAGATAGAGAGGTTTGAGTTAAAAATCTTAGTTGTGAGTATAACTCAGGGGTAGAAGACTTGCCTAGAAATCTTTTGCTCTACTAGTTATTAAACTATAGACATGGGCATGGTACTTAAACTCTGTGAATTTTGCTTTTTCATCTGTTAATCAGGTATATCTATGTCAAAGGATTAATATAGGGATTAATGAGATGATAATTACAAAGAATCTGGAACGTAAGTGCTCAATAAATGGTAGCTCCTTCTCCAAATCTATTTTCTACTAAAAAAAGAAATATAATTTTGACAGTTAAGTGGTAGACTGTTTTACAAAATGATAATTATAGTAAGATGATCAGATGGCATTTAAAGTGAGATGGTCAAAAAGAAAATACAGTAGATGGAAAGAAATTGAAAGGAACAATGTAAAGAGTCAAAAGGAGAAATATTTAAGAAGTAGGAGACAGCCATCAATATTCAAGAAAGATATGGAAAAAAACACCACTCATTTACTTAGGGTTTTTATCTACCCTCAAGGTTTGTCTACTCATTATAAGCAAAATATTCCTACCAGCCCTTTACTTTGAAGATAAATGCTTATAAAAACTAGATTCTATTTCCAGTACAAGCACTGACTTTGGGAATCAATAAACATTTTTTTGTATTGCAGTTGGTTTTCCTTTAAAACCAAATAAGAAAACGTATAATGTATAATCTGATTGATGGAAAGACCTCTTTTGACCACATAAACACTTCACAGATACAAGCAGCAAGATCAACCTACAAATTTATGATGCTTTTTCTTTTTTTGAGTTTCAGAATATAATAGAAGGGTTCTTCATAATCAAGGCTGGAAGCTGTCATTACATAAAATAGTCCTTAAAATACTATAATGGTTGCTCTGGAAATACAAACTAGAGATTCCTGAAAATATCTGGTCAAAGGAAAAATAGAGCATTTCACCTTTGATCAAATGAAAAATAGAGCATATTAACCTGAAACATCAATACTCTGGAATTTTAGCTAGATAGAAAGTGACCAAAAAAACCTTCCAAAAGAAAAGAGTATGTGTAGAAACAGAATCAACACATTTTATTGCCTGTCACTTATACCAACCTTAAGGGAAAAAAAAGGAAAAATATCACATGATAGAACGATGTAAATCCTAATATATCAACATAATGGGTTATTAGTCATGAATATGGCTAAAAAATATATATGAAGAACTGAATAATTTAATAAATGTAAAAGCAAAACACAAAATGGTATGATTCTAATTATGTAAAATACGTCATCATAAAGAGAAACTGGAAGTTGATATGCAAAAGTTGGGCCTGGGTTGAGATTATAAATTATTTTTCTTTAAATATGTATTCTATAAATTATGGTTATAGTTTGACTTTTTAAAATCAGCCATTTGAATAACAAATTTCTCAAATACCTTTCTGCTGTAATAGCTCTGATGGCTGAGTAACTGGGGCCACAGGTTCTGTTGGGTGCTTTGCAGCAGAAGGCATTCTTGTTGATGAGGCTCCTGACAATACAGTGGATACTACTGGGCTGGACTTTCGAGGCTGGACATTTTGCATAACAGCACAGGATAGAGAATCTGCAACTGAAGACAACATACTATTTTATCCACAGCAACAACTTGAAATATATTAAAGCAAATTTACTAACAAAATACAGTTAGTGAGTTTTTGAAGTTTTGAAGAAAATACCTTGTATTATTTAGAAAAGAAGGTGGTCCAAACAACAGCTTTTCAAAATTCACCAAATGTTTTAATAATTTTTAATGGCAATTTTCCTAAAACATTGCCCAAGTTTCCTTACATTCTTAAAGAAAATGAACCCCAAACACCTTTTCTTTAACTAATGAACCATTAGTACACTAAAAATTAGTGTACTCTACAATGGTGTCTCAGGTAAGAAAATGAATAAAGTTTACAGCAGTAATATGTTCTCTGAAATCCATAAATCCTTCTAGCATTAGCTCAGATTTCATTTTGCATTGTAAACTGCCACTTCTCAGTTGTCTTTCTAACCAGATGCCTTATTTCACATGCACCAAAGTAAGGGCTTCACCATAGCACTAGATTGGGCTTCTGGAATGAAGTACACTTAATTCATAGTAGCTTTTGCAATAATTCAGATTACCAAATGTCTACTAAGGGGGCAAAATTATTGTCCCTAGATGAAAAACACTGACCTTTAGGGTAATCTTTAAGACAGCCCAACCAAGAGATAACTGAAAAACCCATGGTAAAAGAGTAGTGGTAAGTAGTAACTATATATTGAATAAAAGCACACATATATGTGTATCTGTATGCATAAATATAAATGCACATATGTATGTACATATAAAGATGATGTATATATGTAAACAAATTTAGGTCTGAGACTGAAACAATATAGGAATGTGGTGACAGAACAAAATGTTTATATTTCATAAAAAATATGTAGGAGAAAGAGAAAAGGAGGTTAGAAGGTAGTCTAAATATGCAGATTGCTTCACCAATTTTAGTTAGGAAGACTGTCATTATGGGAAACTGAAAACATTGTCACAATATAGTGCAATTCCTTTCATCAAGGCGGAGTCTGTTGGAGCTAACCTCGTGACTGGCTTTACTCCACAGAATGTTATAGGAGTAAAACTGTGCGGTCCCAACCTTATTTCAAGAGGCCTTCCAGCTTTTCTGCTGCTAAAATGCTGCACAGACCATCACATAAGGAAGATGATCTAGTCACATGGAAAAAAAAATGTGAGTGCCCCAGTAAAGAGTAGGTACCAATGCTAGACTTGTAAAGGAAGCCATCTAGGATCTAGCCTAGTGAATCCTCCAGCTAAGTGAAGACACAAGAGGGAACTTAGGAAAAACCAGCAGAGGAACTGCCCAGCCAACCTGCAGAACACTGAAAAATTACATCACTATTGTTTTAAACCAGAGATGGATAACTGGTATCATTAAAACTTTAAGTGTAACAGGCAGATTAAAATATTTAAGAGCATGCAAGATCAAACTAAGATGTAATCACGTATAATTAGATGTATGTACCTGCACGTGTAAATATATATACACACACACATATATATTTCCACATGTCTATCAAAGCATATAAAAGAAATATTCCTAACTTAACATCCAACTCTGAAGATAAAACATTCCCAATTCTATTGAAGTTCTCAGTATGCTCCTCATACAAGGAATGCCCTGACCCCACCGCCCCGAACTGGTTACTGTTCTTTGCTTTACTTTGTAAATAATTTGCCACACATACAGCTATCCCTAAACATTATTTCTGCTTGCTTTTTAACTTTATAACAATAGCATACTGCATGTATTCCTCTAAGACTTCCGATGTTATATCTCTGGGATTCATTTGAATTAATAAATATAACTCTATTTCATCATTTTCACTCGTGTTCAGAAGTCCACTGCAAAAAACATATTTATCCATTCCACTATAAAAGGCTTTTAGGTTGTTTCCAACTTTTTGTTTTCATACAGCACAGCAGTGAACCAAGTCCCTAGTGCAGATGTGCAAGTTTCTCTACCACAGTTTCTGTGTGTATACGCTGTGGCTTGAATAGGTGGAGGTGTGCAGAAGAAACACTGAATCTTTAAGCTCTGTGGGCAGCTTGTGGGAAATGAGGCTTTCATCCTAGAAAGCAGATCAGTCTCTTTAACCCCATGCACTAAGCATGTTATTTGCCATACGTGCTATACATCTAAAGTAAGAAGTGTGCTCTCGGGCTTTCCTATCAAAATGTGATCTGTGGATTAGCAACACTTCACACAGAAGCTTGTTAGACATGTAGAATTTTTAGAATTTTCAGTCAGATGGTACTAGACCCAGTGAATCAAGTAAATCAACACCTGCATTTTAATAAGACCTCAGGTAATTCACATGCACAAAGTTTGAAGAGGATTCCTCCTGAGTATACAGAAGAGGGACAGCTGTGTTTTAGGGTGGGGTTATTTTCCATTTCACTATGTCAAGTGTTCCTAAAATACTGACCAATATACCCTCCTATCAACAGTGTCTAAGAGTTTGCTATTACTTCCCATCCCTTAGTATGGTCAGACTTTCAAATTCTTACCAATCTGATACCAAGTATAAGACAGCCCATGCTCATTTTAATTTGCTTTCCTCCAATTATTAAAGTTGAGTATGTTTCATTTCATCTTCTATGAAAATGCCTGTTCATGTATATTTCTATTGTTTGTTGTCTTTTCTATATTAATTTGTATGTCATTTGTATATTCCGGAAAAAAAGTATAAGTTGTTTTTTCTCCCATTTCACAGCTTGTCTTTTCATTTTTTTGTTGTTGACTTTATCATGTTTACCCTTTATGGCTATCATATTATCTAAGAAATCTTTCCCTATTCCAAGGCTGTAGCAATAATCTCCTATATTTTCTCTGAAGAATTATAAAGCTTTACCTTTTTACATTTAAGTATTATTCACCTGCAATTTATTTTATTACATGGTGAACTGAACCCTAGGATTACAGCCAAAACATCGATTCCTCAGAAAACTTCCTTAAGTTTCATGACTAACAGGCAAAATGCACCTAAAGTTAGCTCTTAGTACGATAAACCCCTGCTTCATATCACTTAATGGCCATTTTATATTGACTTGTGCATCAAAATAATGTTTACTTCCCCAAATGGGAAGTAAATCAAGTCTTTTTACTATTTTACCTCCCAACACTAGAAAAACCCTGGCACATAGTTGGCTTTCAAACATTTGCTGGATGGAGATAAGACCTACCAACATTAAGGAGAAAAACATACCAACAAGAAGTTGCTCCTTTCATAAAGGGAATTTGACAGAATAACAATATATAAAACTGGCACTATGCAAAGTGAATTGCTGAAGTACTGTTTCGTTTATGGGGTATTCTGAGAAAGAAATCGTGATTTAAGAATAAATCTTGTCTTTTTCTCATAACTAAGGTGGTTCTTTACTTAGTAGCTCCTTAGTTCTTTATAAATTTACTTAGAATTCTAACCCTCATACGTAATATATGAGGATTAGATATCTGGCCAACATCTCAAAAGAATACTCCTTAACACCAAAAAATAAACCCTATTTTAAGTACTTATGATTAAAATTCTTTAGGAACTAGGAGAGATTAAATAAATTCTCAGTTAATAGTACTACCACTCATTCAAATTCTTTAAGAGAAATTTTAAGTCACCTTTTATTCTTCCATTTTCTTCATAAACTATATCAACAAATCTTTGAGGTCATCTCTGTGATCTGTCCTTAGTCTAAACCATTCCCAGACCAAATTGTCATGCTCCATCTGAATAACTGTAGTAATTCCTTCTAGCTTGTCTTCCAGCTCTAGATTCTTTCTCCTCTACGCATCATACCACCCTACTCATAGAAGAAAGTTTGAAACACAAATCTGACAGTGGTATCATCTTGTTTATAAACCTCTGATGGCTGCAGACTGGACCAAGAATAAATTTTTCCTCCATTGATTCCTCCCACCTATTTACCTATTCAATCTCACAGCACAAGAGAAACTGAGAAACTGACACACAGAAGAAGGGAGAATGATAAATCCAAATTCTGCAGGAAGTGAACATGAAGATGGATCTCACTCATCGTCTAAGCTTGGAGGACTATGTGTAGAAAAATTTAGAAGTGCTAGGAACCAAGTTGAGAAGACATAAGAAGGTTTAATAGTAGCTTAGAAAAACTGAAAGAATAGGACTCTGAAGGAGCAAAATTATGTTACTCCGATCTCACTCTCTACAATCTCACCAATTTCCAAAGCTAAAAATAACATCTTATGCTCTACTATTTCTATTTTTCATGAACATTTCCCCAATGAGCCTAATTTTTTTCCTAACTTATTTATTTCTAATTTCTTTCTTTGTCCAGATAATTATCTCCTACACAGTATTTATTTTGCTTTTCCTCAGGTATATCATCAATTAGAGATAATGAATATAATATTAACATCGATGACTGTATCTTAGTGTCATGTATATAGTGGACTTTTATACAAAGATTATATAAATGTTTATTATTTTTAAACAAAAACTTTATGAATGTTTTCTGTGCATAGTACATTGACATCAGTCAGACACTATAAATTTTATAATTATGCTATCCATATGCAATTTTATTAAGAAAAAATTTCAAAATAATTTATTTTAATCAACATAATTTTTCTGGTAAAATTCTACATCTTGGCAACAAAATTTATCTTGTTAATTTTTTAAATTATGTGCTTTTCAAAACAAAGAGATACTAAAAATAAACTAAAGAGAATGATATTAAATTAGTTTACAAAGTTCTGGTATTTATTTAGCTTGTCAAAAATGGGTAACATTAGGAACTGGCATGCTGACACATGCCCGTAATCGCAGAAACTCAGGAGGCTGAGACAGTAGAATAATAAGTTTGTGGCTAGTGTTAGCAACTTAGCAGGACCCTATTTCAAAAAAAGAAATAAAAATAAAAAAAGGAACTGAGATTGTAGCTGAGGTAGAGTGCCTCTGGTTTCAATCTGTAGTATCACAAAAAATAGGGGGGTAATCTTTATATCCTAAAGTCACACACTCAAGTATCAAGCAATTCCACCTCAAACTTTAAAAAGAAATTCTGTACTAGATTATTTGATTGTACTAGAGAGTCCCATATAGGGACAGTTGACTATTTTAAAATGGCCTAATGAAATGACACCTTTTAAACACTAGTTAAAAATTTGGCCCAAGTTAACAACTAAACACAGCACCCAAACATACATATTTGAAGTAGACTTTTTAATAAAATAATCTGAAATTATAGTGCTGAATTACAATGCATTAATAGGCTTTCTTCAAAAGACAAGTGGGGGGACTGGGGTAGAGGGTCAGTGGTACCACTTAGCAGGTGCAAGGCGCAAGATTTGATCCTCAGTACCACATAAAAATAAATAGATAAAATAAAGATATTGTGTCCAACTACAACTAAAAAAAAAAAGACAAGTGGCATCACATCCCTGTAATCCCAGCTACTGGGGAGGCTGAAGCAAAAGGATCACAAATTCAAGGCTAGCCTGGGCAAATTAGTGAGCCCCTATTTCAAAATAAATATTAAAAAAGAGCTGAGCCAGACACAGTGGCACACGCCTATAATCCCAGCAGCTCAGGAGGCTGAGGCAGGAGGATCGTGAGTTCAAAGCCAGCCTCAGCAAGGCTTTAAGCAACTGAGACCTTACCTCTAAATAAAATACAAAATAGGCCTCAGTGGTAGAGTGTCCCTGAGTTCAATCCCCAGTACCCAAAAAAAGGATCTGAGCCTATATATGTGTATGACTACACTACTAGTGTGACTCTGCACCATGTGCAGCCACAGGTATGAGAAATTGTGCTCCATTTGTGTGCAATGTATCAAAATTAATTCTACTGTTATGTATAATTAATTAAAACAAATTAAAAATTAAAAAGGAGGGGCTGGGGCTGTAGCTCAGTGGTAGAGCACTTGCCTTGAACATGTGAGGCATTGAGTTCAATCCTCAACACCACATAAAAAATAAATAAATAAATAATAGAGAGTTCACTTTCCCCTCCAAAATATTAAAAAAAAAAAAAAAAAAAAAAAAAAGAGCTGAGGCTGGGCACAGTGGTACACACCTAAAATCCAAGAGGCTCAAGAGACTGAGGCAGGAGGATCGTGAGTTCAAAGACAGCCTGAGCAACTTAGTGAGACCCTGTCTCTAGATAAAATACTAAAAGGGCTAGGATGTGACTCAGTGGCTAAATGCTCCTGGGTTTAATTCCCAGTACCAAATAAAATAAAAAATAAAAATAAAGGAGCTCAGGGTTAGGTCAGTGGTAGGGTACTTGCTAAACAGGTAAAAGGCCCTGGGATCAGTACCTAGTATCACTGGGCGGGGCGAAGCAAATGAAATAACATTTAATATCTCTTTTATTCCATGTCTTCAATATTACGATATCAACTGTCTGGGGGGGCAATAATGTATCCATCACCATATTTTTGATATCTGCTTAACTCAAATGTACAGTTCAGATATGATATTAAAGTCCTAAATTTAAATAATCTAATTGTTGGGGCTGGGGCTGTAGCTTAGTGGTAGAGTGCCTGCCTTGCATGTGTGAGGCACTGGGTTCAGTCCTCAGCACCACATAAAAACAAACGAAATACGGGTATTGTGTCTAACTACAACTAAAAATAAATAAATAAATACTTAAAAAAATAATAATAATCTAATTGTCCAGGGAAGAATACCTTTCCATAACACCTTTGCCATATGGCTATCTGAACACTGATAAACAACCTAAAAAAATCAGAAAACTACCACAGTTTTATGAACTATTGTTCTTTGCATGCATTTTCATATGATTCAAGAACACTTTGTTAAATTATAAGTTCATGCGTTGAATTAAAGTGAGAACAACCTATGAAAACACCAATTTAAAAACCATACATCTAGGATATGTGATTTTAAAACCAATACATTTAACTATATCTTGATTTAGGAAGGTCAGAGAGGCGAACTAACAGGGTCCTCTTCATGCATCTCATTTCTCCCTCATTCTTCATCCAAATTTACCCATTTGAGAATGAGCAAACCACTTTTATGTGTTAACACGTATCTTCCTTGAAAGTCCCTCACAGAGGTTAACTTAGGGAAGCCAGTGTAATGTCACAGGCATCATCTTTTCTATGTCAGTGGGACTATAGATGGGAACATGCTTGCCCCACTCGAACATAGAAAAGAGAAAGTAGTGGCCAGCAAGACATCCTCAAAATATACCCTTCCAGTTTACCCCATACCCGGTTCACATTAAAGACAACTATTACAGAGGCAAATAACACATCAGCAAATACTGCCTGAGGAAGGAACCAGGCTATACAAGGAAGACAGCTGGGTGACTAATTGTAAATGGTAAGGCAGAAAGGTTCAGGGAGATGCAGTAAAATACCACAGAAAAATAAAGCAAATGCATTGTAATGGTGAGTTTACTGCCAAAATTTCTACCAAGCAGTATATCTTTATCCTTCCCATAAATAACCTGATAGAAAAAGCACTGATTTTCAACATTGTTTTGGTGAACTGTTCATTCAACCTACCAGTATTTGTTGGGTTGTTGTTGGTTGGAGCCAGGGACCCCGTGTGGTTTCGGATGAGACTGTCTGGGGTTGATGGAAGGCCCGGAGCTGACCATGATAGGGTATTATATCCTGAAAGACTTTGCTGCTGCTGTTGCTGTTGCTGTTGCTGCTGCTGCTGCTGCTGCTGTGACGGTGGAGGTGGAAGTGGCGATGGGTAGCTAATAACTGTATTTTGGCCAGGAAATGAATTATCTTTAACTGGCCTGACAGTCGGAGCATTTTGTGAGGTAAACATTTGCCCATATGGATCACCAGCAGGCAGAGAAGGATATGAAATACTAGGATACACAGCATTAGAAATAGTTGACATAGCGTAATGACCACAAGTAGAGGGAAATCCCTGAGAAGCAACAGAAGAGTTGACAGAGTACATGGCTGGACTATTGTAGTGATTCACAAAAGAGGAATATGGCTGGGAGGCACTCGTATACAAATGGGATGCTGATGATGCAGCACCTTGGAAAGATCCTGGAGTGGATCCCACAACGTGAGGGGCAGGAGGACCCCTGCCATACATCTGCTGTGCTCCTGATTGGTTTGATGTGCAAGGAGTCACCACATTTTGTGTTGGTACTGTATAGAGACCAGAGTAGTAATCATCACGCTGGCTCTCCAATGGCAATGAGGTCATTTTTCCAGGTCCTTGAGGGAAATGTCCTGAGGGGGCAATATAGTTTGGATGATGTAATCCATACCCAGATGGAACCTGCATTTGACTATGTGCTGGACCTGAAAAAGAAAATGAAAAGTAAATATTTATGGGAATGTGTAAAGAAATACCTAAATTCTTAAAACAGTTCCATCTAAATGTTGACCCAATTAATTTTCTTCTCCATAATCCCAATTTATCACAAAAGATATATACTGTCACAAACCCACTGTGGTAGCTAGCCTTTGGGAAGAACCCTAATGATCATATTGCTCCTACTATTCAGATCTTGCACGGTCCTCCCTCATAATGTATAAGGAATGGACTGTGTGGTCAATGAGGCACAGATGGAGATATCATTTCCCAGATTAGCCCAGTCTTGACTTCTGATGTTCCTTCTCTTAGATTAGTCTTAAAGAAGCAAGCTGTCAAGCTGTGAACAGTCCTATGGAGAAGCGATGTAGTGCGGAACAGAATTGTGTGACCAACAGCCAAAGAGAAACTGAGGCCTGCCAACAACCTCGAGTGAGTTTGCAAGTACATTATTCAAACTCAGAAAGTCTTGAAATAATGAAAGCCCAACTAACAACTTGACTACAATCTCAAGAGAGACCCTAATCCAGAAAACCAAGTTAGACCACCCCCAATTTAATGTCCCTCAGAGACTGTGATGTAAACATTTGTTGTTTTAAATTGCTAAGTTTCAGGGGATTTTATAATGCAACCATAGATAACTAATACCCAGTATGAAAGGAGTTCAAACCTCTTTGTATCAGTCTTGTTTTTCTTATTTATAAAATAACAAGCTAGGGGTATAGCTCAATAGAACACAAGCTTAATATACACAAGCCCTGGGTTCAATCCCAGGACCCCAAAAGGAAAAAAAGTAACAATTACATCTGTTGCTTTAAAAAATATATATATAAATAATGAAGACTATAAAGTAAAAATCCCTTCCTCTCTTTGGTAGCTGATATTGTACCTCCAAGATACAATCTGGTAATTTTTTTTTTTTTTGTATTCTTTGCATACCCATGTATGTATGCATATGTAAGCATATATGACATTTATTTTTTTAAAACTGCATAAAATCATAATAGTTCACAACTTGCTTTTTTCACTTAATATATTTTGACTATCCTTCTGTTAGTATATGTAAATCTGCATTATTTTTTAAAGCCTATGTAATATTTCATTGAATAAATATGACACTGAAACTGGAAATTCGAAGTTTTTATGCTTTAAAAATTGGCCACATTGGGATGGGCTTGTGGCTCTGGCTCAGCAGTAGCTCACTTGCCTGGCATGTGTGAGGCATTGGGTTCAATTCTCAGCACTGCATATAAACAAAAAAGGTCCATCAACAATTAAAAAAAAAAAAAAAAAAGGCCATGTTTAAAAATCTCTCTTAAAATGTCTACCAATTTATACCTTCCATCAATGATGCTTAAGAATGCCTCACCTTCCCAATGTAAATATATTTAAATCTTTGCCAATATGACATTTTAGCTTGCATTAATTAACTATGAGTGATGCTGAGTCTTTCTCTGTATATGCCCTTTTTCTACAGGGCATACTTTCCTTAATGAAAATTAGCCCTACTTTATATGTTGTAAGTATTTTCTCTCAGAGTACTGTTTATCTTGTAACTTTGTTCACAGTATCTTTTGATATACTTTCATGATTATTATGTAATAAAATCATTCTTTATGTTTGATATGTCTTTGAATTATACTTAATAGGCCTTCCACATTCCAAGATTATAAAACTATACATGCATGTTTTCCTGTAATGCTTGTAAACCTCCTTCATTAAACAGATTATATTATAAGCCACTCACTATTCTAAATGCTTTACATAAACTCCTGCCATTCTCTGAAGTAAATAGTGTTACCATATCCACTTTTTAAGTTAAGTGAGGCTCAGAAGTAATCTGTTTAACAAAGTTTCATGATTAGGAAGTAACAGATGTGAATCAAGAAAACCAGCTCAAATCCCTGTTCTTAACTAACAACCTGCTGCCCCTCACTACAATTAAATCCAGCTTGCTTTCTTTAGCCAAGCAAATGGACAATTATCCCAACAATGGAATTCTAGTCTTGGTCCAACCACTTTTCTTTGTGTTTGGGGCATGCCTTAATTATCTTAGGATCTAATTTCAATCTCCTGGGGAAGGAAATAGGTATCTGTGCCATAAGAAACAGTAACAAGAACAAAATTCATAAACTGTTTAAAATTCCCTGACACAAGTAAACAAAGGAAGTACTGCTGTGCTCCTTGTCATAATAATGTATAAAAACATATGTATAAAAGAGATGAGAAGGGGGCTGGGGATGTGGCTCAAGTGGTAGCTCGCTTGCCTAGCATGCATGAAGCACTAGGTTCGATTCTCAGCACCACATAAAAATAAAATAAAGATAGTGTGCCCACCTAAAACTAAAAAATAAATATTTAAAAAAATTAAAAAGTAAAATAAAAGAAATGAGAATAAAGCTTACATTTCCTGGTTGTATTCAATTTCTACTAAATAATGTGGCAGAATCTTCATTTGGGGCCATGTAATACATATTCTACAGCCAACACAAAGATAATTTATAATCAGGCATTAAAGGATAACTAATATCCACAACTGTATAATTTCAAAAAGAATACTAAGACCCAAAATTCAGATAACATTTTACTAGGTTTAAAATTTACTTTTCTTACAGGTTATTTTATTTAATCACAGTTTACCTGAAATAACTTATTTATTTAAAAGGAATAGTTATTGGGAATAACTAATGAGCAATGTTCTCCTCCTCCCCCTACTTACATATATAAGATAGATTTTCTTCATTTCACTTTAACCTCAGTAAACTACGCTATTAGCACTATAGTCTCAGAAATCAGTCTGGTAGAATGTTCTGAAGAGAATGTAATGAAGAGAAGATCCAAGTCAAAATCTACTTAAGCCCCTCCCCCTGCGCCGGCAAAGTAGAGGGAACTGTGACCACGCACAGAGCAGGCCTAGCGGCCTGCTGAGGGGCAGAGCCGCCCCCTGCCCCTGCACCGGCAAGGTAAAGGGAACTGTGACCACACACAGAGCAGGCCCAGCGGCCTGCTGAGGGGCAGAGCCGCCCCCCACCCCCCACGCCTGCCAGGTAGGTGGAACTGTGACCACTGACAGAAAAGGCCCAGAGGCCCGCGGCGGGACAGAGCTTCCAATCACTCCTGCAAGGTAGGCGGGCCTGCGACCCACCGGCAGAAGAGGAGTACCGGCCTGCTGAGAGGCAGAGCCGCCCCCTCCCCCTGCGCCGGCAAGGTACAGGGAACTGTGACCACCCACAGAACAGGCCCAGCGGCCTGCTGAGGGGCAGAGCCGCCCCCCACTCCCGCGCCTGCCAGGTAGGCGGAACTGTGACCACCGACAAAAAAGGCCCAGGGGCCCGCGGAGGGGCAGAGCTTCCAATCACTCCTGCAAGGTAGGCGGGCCTGCGACCCACTGGCAGAAGAGGAGCAGCGGCCTGCTGAGAGGCAGAGCCGCCCCCTCCCCCCCGCGCCTGCAAGGTAGACGGAACTGTGACCACCATCAGAACAGGTCAGACCTGCAACCGAGAGACAGAACAGGCCCAGTGGCCTGAGGAAGGGTAGAGCCGCCCCCCCCTCCCGCGCCTGCAAGGTAGGCGGACCTGCGACCCACTGGCAGTACAGCCCCAGAGGCCTGCAGAGGGGCAGTGCCGCTGCCTGCGCCTGCAAAATAGGCAGAACTGCGACCACCGACAGAACAAGCCTAGCGGCCCGCAGAGGGACAGAGCCGCCGCCCGCGCCTGCAAGGTCGGCGGACCTGCTACCGACCGGCAGAGCAGGCCCAGCGGCCTGCCGGCGTGGTAGGCACATTGCCCCAATTGGAGGAGGGGCAGAGCCGCCGCCCGCGCCTGCGAGGGAGACTTTGCAACTATACAAGACCAATATAAATATATAGGGGGAAAATTCAATAGCACAACAGTTTCACCAAGTAGAAAGGAACGCGAACAGTATGAAGAGACAAGGAAAGAAAGGACCACAAGCATTGCAGGTCAACTCAACGTTAGAAGAGGTAATAGCTGCAGCAGATGGAATGTCAGATAAAGAATTCAGGATATACATGCTTCAGATGATCTGGAGTCTCAAGGAAGACATCAGACAGCAAAATCAGACAATGAAAGATCACTTCAACAATGAATTACATAAACAAATCCAAGAAGCAAAAGATCAACTATACAGGGAAATAGAGGTTATAAAAAACAAACAGAAATCCTAGAAATGCAGGAAACAATAAGCCAACTTAAAAACTCAATTGAGAATACTACCAGCAGAGTAGAACACTTAGAAGACAGAACATCAGACAATGAAGATAAAGTATTTCAACTTGAAAAGAACATAGACAGCTCAGCAAGACTGTTAAGAAACCATGAGCAGAACATCCAAGAAATATGGGATAACATCAAGAGACCAAATTTAAGAGTCATTGGGATACAGGAAGGGACAGAGTTTCAAACCAAAGGAATGAGCAATCTATTCAATGAAATAATACGAGAAAACTTCCCAGACTTGAAGAATGAGACAGAACCCCAAATCCTAGAAGCCTACAGGACGCCGAATGTGCAAAATCATAAGAGACCCACACCTAGACACATTATAATGAAGATGCCCAACATACAGAATAAGGAGAGAATTTTAAAAGCTACAAGAGAAAGGAAGCAGATCACATTTAGGGGTAAGCCAATCAGGATAACAGCTGATCTTTCAACACAGACTCTGAAAGCTAGAAGATCCTGGAATAACATATTTCAAACACTGAAAGAAAATGGGTTCCAACCAAGAATTGTGTATCCAGCGAAATTAAGCTTCAGGATGGAAGATGAAATTAAAACCTTCCACGATAAACAAAAGTTAAAAGAATTTGCAGCTAGAAAACCATCTCTTCAAAACATCCTTGGCAAAACATTACAGGAAGAGGAAATGGAAAATAACAATGAAAACCAACAGTGGGAGGTAGGACACTAAAGGGGGGAAAATAATCAAAGTGGA
This sequence comes from Marmota flaviventris, assembly GCF_047511675.1. Taxonomy (NCBI): domain Eukaryota; kingdom Metazoa; phylum Chordata; class Mammalia; order Rodentia; family Sciuridae; genus Marmota; species Marmota flaviventris. The sequence continues at coordinate 88,256,292 of NC_092504.1, forward strand.
AAACAAACCATGTTTAGTAACAGAAATAAACAAATATGGCTGGAAGAACAACCCATATCTCAATAATAACCCTAAATGTTAATGGCTTAAACTCACCAATCAAGAGACACAGGCTAGTAGAATGGATCACAAAACAAGACCCAACAATATGCTGCCTACAGGAGACGCATTTGATAGGAAAAGACATACATAGGCTGAAGGTGAAAGGTTGGGAAAAATCATATCACTCATATGGACTTCGGAAACAAGCAGGAGTATCCATACTCATATCAAATAAAATAGATTTCAAGCCAAAGTTAATCAAAAGAGATAGAGAGGGACACTACATACTGCTCAAGGGAACCATACACCAACAAGACATAACAATCATAAATATATATGCCCCAAACAATGGTGCAGCTATGTTCATCAAACTCTTCTCAAGTTCAAGAGTCTAATAGACCACCATACAATAATCATGGGAGACTTCAACACACCTCTATCACCACTGGACAGATCTTCCAAACAAAAGTTGAATAAGGAAACGATAGAACTCAATAACACAATTAATAACCTAGACTTAATTGACATATATAGAATATACCACCCAACATCAAGCAGTTACACTTTTTTCTCAGCAGCACATGGATCCTTCTCAAAAATAGATCATATATTATGTCACAGGGAAACTCTTAGACAATATAAAGGAGTAGAGATAATACCATGCATCCTATCTGATCATAATGGAATGGAACTGAAAATCAACGATAAAAGAAGGAAGGAAAAAGAATACATCACTTGGAGAATGAACAATAGGTTACTGAATGATCAATGGGTTATAGAAGACATCAAGGAGGAAATTAAAAAATTCTTAGAGATTAATGAAAACACAGACACAACATATCGGAATCTATGGGACACATTGAAAGCAGTTCTAAGAGGAAAATTCATTGCTTGGAGTTCATTCCTTAAAAAAAGAAAAAAACCAACAAATAAATGATCTCATACTTCATCTCAAAATCCTAGAAAAAGAAGAGCAAAACAACAGCAAAAGAAGTAGAAGGCAAGAAATAATTAAAATCAGAGCTGAAATTAATGAAATCGAAACAAAAGAAACAATTGAAAAAATTGACAAAACAAAAAGTTGGTTCTTTGAAAAAATAAACAAAATCGACAGACCCTTAGCCATGCTAGCGAAGAGAAGAAGAGAGAGAACTCAAATCACTAACATACGGGATGAAAGAGGCAATATCACAACAGACACTTCAGAAATACAGAAGATAATCAAAAATTATTTTGAATCCTTATACTCCAATAAATTAGAAGATAGTGAAGGCATAGATAAATTTCTTAAGTCATATGATCTGCCCAGATTGAGTCAGGAGGATATAGACAACCTAAACAGACCAATATCAATTGAGGAAATAGAAGAAACCATCAAAAGACTACCAACTAAGAAAAGCCCAGGACCGGATGGGTATACAGCAGAGTTTTACAAAACCTTTAAAGAGGAACTAATACCAATACTTTTCAAGCTACTTCGGGAAATAGAAAAAGAGGGAGAACTTCCAAATTCATTCTACGAGGCCAACATCACCCTGATACCTAAACCAGACAAAGACACTTCAAAGAAAGAAAACTACAGACCAATATCTCTAATGAACCTAGATGCAAAAATCCTCAATAAAATTCTGGCCACTCAGATACAAAAACATATCAAAAAAATTGTGCACCATGATCAAGTAGGATTCATCCCTGGGATGCAAGGCTGGTTCAATATACGGAAATCAATAAATGTTATTCACCACATCAATAGACTTAAAAATAAGAACCATATGATCATCTCGATAGATGCGGAAAAAGCATTCGACAAAGTACAGCATCCCTTTATGTTCAAAACTCTAGAAAAACTAGGGATAACAGGAACATACCTCAATATTGTAAAAGCAATCTATGCTAAGCCTCAGGCTAGCATCATTCTGAATGGAGAAAAATTGAAGGCATTCCCTCTAAAATCTGGAACAAGACAGGGATGCCCTCTCTCACCACTTCTGTTCAACATAGTTCTCGAAACACTGGCCAGAGCAATTAGACAGACGAAAGAAATTAAAGGCATCAAAATAGGAAAAGAAGAACTTAAATTATCACTATTTGCAGATGACATGATTCTATACCTAGCAGACCCAAAAGGGTCTACAAAGAAACTATTAGAGCTAATAAATGAATTCAGCAAAGTGGCAGGATATAAAATCAACACGCATAAATCAAAGGCATTCCTGTATATCAGCGACAAATCCTCTGAAATGGAAATGAGGACAACCACTCCATTCACAATATCTTCAAAAAAAATAAAATACTTGGGAATCAACCTAACAAAAGAGGTGAAAGACTTATACAATGAAAACTACAGAACCCTAAAGAGAGAAATAGAAGAAGATCTTAGAAGATGGAAAAATATACCCTGTTCATGGATAGGCAGAACTAACATCATCAAAATGGCGATATTACCAAAAGTTCTCTATAGGTTTAATGCAATGCCAATCAAAATCCCAACGGCATTTCTTGTAGAAATAGAGAAAGCAATCATGAAATTCATATGGAAAAATAAAAGACCCAGAATAGCAAAAACAATGCTAAGCAGGAAGTGTGAATCAGGCGGTATAGCGATACCAGACTTCAAACTATACTACAGAGCAATAGTAAGAAAAACAGCATGGTACTGGTACCAAAACAGGCGGGTGGACCAATGGTACAGAATAGAGGACACAGAAACCAATCCACAAAACTACAACTACCTTATATTTGATAAAGGGGCTAAAAGCATGCAATGGAGGAAGGATAGCATCTTCAACAAATGGTGCTGGGAAAACTGGAAATCCATATGCAACAAAATGAAACTGAATCCCTTTCTCTCGCCATGCACAAAAGTTAATTCAAAATGGATCAAGGAGCTTGATATCAAATCGGAGACACGCCGTCTGATAGAAGAAAAAGTTGGCTACGATCTACATACTGTGGGGTCGGGCTCCAAATTCCTCAATAGGACACCCATAGCACAAAAGTTAATAACTAGAATCAACAAATGGGACTTACTCAAACTAAAAAGTTTTTTCTCAGCAAAAGTTACAATAAGAGAGGTAAATAGAGAGCCTACATCCTGGGAACAAATCTTTACTCCTCACACTTCAGATAGAGCCCTAATATCCAGAGTATACAAAGAACTCAAAAAATTAGACAATAAGAGAACAAACAACCCAATCAACAAATGGGCCAAGGACCTGAACAGACACTTCTCAGAGGAGGACATACAATCAATCAACAAGTACATGAAAAAATGCTCACCATCTCTAGCAGTCAGAGAAATGCAAATCAAAACCACCCTAAGATACCATCTCACTCCAGTTAGATTGGCAGCCATTATGAAGTCAAACAACAACAAGTGCTGGCGAGGATGTGGGGAAAAGGGTACACTTGTACATTGCTGGTGGGACTGCAAATTGGTGCAGCCAATTTGGAAAGCAGTATGGAGATTTCTTGGAAAGCTGGGAATGGAGCCACCATTTGACCCAGCTATTCCCCTTCTCGGTCTATTCCCTAAAGACCTAAAAAGAGCATGCTACAGGGACACTGCTACATCGATGTTCATAGCAGCACAATTCACAATAGCTAGACTGTGGAACCAACCTAGATGCCCTTCAATGGATGAATGGATAAAAAAAATGTGGCATTTATACACAATGGAGTATTACTCTGCATTAAAAAATGACAAAATCATAGAATTTACAGGGAAATGGATGGCATTAGAGCAGATTATGCTAAGTGAAGCTAGCCAATCCCTAAAAAACAAATGCCAAATGTCTTCTTTGATATAAGGAGAGTAACTAAGAACAGAGTAGGGTCGAAGAGCATGAGAAGAAGATTAACATTAAACAGGGATGAGAGGTGGGAGGGAAAGGGAGAGAGAAGGGAAAATGCATGGAAATGGAAGGAGACCCTCAGAGTTATACAAAAGTACATACAAGAGGAAGTGAGGGGAAGGGGAAAAATAATACAAGGGGGACAAACGAATGTCAGTAGAGGGGGCAGAGAGAGAAGAGGGGAGGGGAGGGGAGGGGAGGGGGGATAGTAGAGGATAGGAAAGGCAGCAGAATACAACAGACACTAGTATGGCAATATGTAAATCAATGGATGTGTAACTGATGTGATTCTGCAATCTGTATATGGGGTAAAAATGGGAGCTCATAACCCACTTGAATCAAATTGTGAAATATGATATATCAAGAACTATGTAATGTTTTGAACAGCCAACAATAAAAAATTTAAAAAAAAAAATCTACTTAAATATCTACCACTTAATTATTGATTTGCCTCATCCATGCTAAATGAACTGAAAATAGAGAAATGATCATCATGTCCAAACTATTCAAATGTCATTCTTCTAAAAATAGTGGAAATGTTATATCTGCTAAAATTTAACATCAGTGAATTACCCACCAGAGGAAGCCTTTTTACTTCCCAGTCCATTCAAGAAAAAAATTTACTCTGGGGGATTTGGGGGCAGGAATATTTAATCATATGTAGAGGTTTACCATTTCTTACTCAATATCACAATTTAAATGTTCCAAAGGTATGAAAAAGTATCTGAAAACTGATGGCCCCTATTTAGGATTTTTTGACTTGACCATGGAGCAAAAGCACATACATTCAGTAGAAACTGAACTTCAAATTTTGATCTTGGGCTGGTAACAAACTGTAGGATACTCTCACCATGCAGAACAGCAGCAGGGAACCACAGCTCTGGTCAGCTACATAATCCTCCACATTATACTATGAGGCCAACATTCTTTGGATACTGATATTCAATAAATTACAATGAAATATTCAACACTTTATTACTACTTATGTTATGACACTTTTTATGTTTTATAGTTTTGTGTTAGATCATTTTATCTAACTACAGGCTAATATAACTGTTCTCAACATACTTAAGGTAAACTAGGCTAAGCTATGATATTTGCAGGTAAGATGTATTAAATGTATTTTCTACTAATGGTATTTTCAACTCAAGACATGTTTATTGGAATGTAAACCCACTGTTTGTGGAGGAGCAACTGTAATTAAAATTAATCAAAAGATAAATATATCACATTAACATGCATTCAGTATTTAAAACTTAGTAAGATATCTCATTTTTTATTTTTCCTCAAACCCCATTGTGTATATTTTACACTTAAAGCATTTCTCAATTCAGATTACCCAAATTTCAAATGTGGCTAGAGGCTACCATATTGAAAAGTGCAGTTTTACAACACCTGTCTATGATTCTGTTGTTTTTGCCTCTCCTTATATACATTAAAAAAAAATTCAGTCTTTGGTTTTTTTCTCTCCATTCTTTTCTAGAGTACCTGTTTCAACTGTTTTTCATAGCTTACCTAAGGCCTCCAAATATTGTTTTCTAGGAAGGAAGGAACTAAGAGTATAACAACAAGTTTTTCTAAGAGTGTAACAACATAGTGCACTGTACACATTTACATACATATTATGTTAAACTTTTTTAAAGGCAATACTGTCTTTTGTAATAATTACTGAAACTGATCTTTCTTTCTATTGAAAATGATTTTGTGGTACATATTAAAAGACTACTGGTGAGGTTAGGGGTGTAGCTCAGTGTAGGGTGTTTGCCTGGCATGCATAAGGCCCTGAGTTCGATCCCCAGCACCACACAAACACATACACAAAGAGTTATTTCAATATAGCAAAAATGGACAGAGACAATGGATATGGAAGAGAAAATAAATTAGCAATATATGTAGTTGAGTTTTTGAAAAATAACTTTAGATATATTTTACTTATTGCAAATGTGATGGTCATTATTTTAAAAGAAAGTGACAAAAACTGTCTGTAATCTTACTGAAAAAATTGCTATTAACAGTCATACTTTTCACCAAGATGGCATCAAAAGAGAAGGAACGTTCTATCCCAGGCAAAGCAAAAGCTTTGAAAGCCAAGAAGGCAGGGTTCAAAGGCATCTACAACCAAAATAATAATAATAATTAATTAATTAAAAATAAAAATAAAAAAGTCCACACATCACCCACATTCTGGTGGCCCCAGACACTGTGGCTCAGGAGTCAGCCCAAATGCCCTTGTAAGAGTGCCCCCAGGAGAAACAAGCTTGTTCACTCTGCCATCATTAAGCTCCCCTTGACTATTGAGTCTGCCATGTAGAAGATGGAAGACAAAAACACACTAGTGTTCCTTGTGGATGTCAAGGCCAACAAGCTCCAGATCAAACAGGCTGTGCAGAAGCTCTATGGCACTGATGTTGGCCAGCAAAAGTCAATACCCTAGTCAATCCTGATGGGAAAAGAAGGCATGTGTTTAACTGGCTCCTGAATATTATGCTTTGATGTTGCCAAAATTTGATGTTGGGATCCTCTAAACTGAGTCCAGCTGACTAATTCTAAATATACATTTTTTTCATCATTAAAAAAGATACACAGGAGCTGGGGTGGTGGCTCAGTGGCACAGTGCTTGCAGGCAGAGGTGAGGCACTTGGTTCCATCTTCAGCACCACATAAAAATAAATACATTAAAAATATATTGTTTTTAAAAATTAAAAAAAGAGGGTTGGGGTTGTAGCTCAGAAGAACGCTTGCCTAGCATGTGTGAGGCACTGGGTTTGATTCTCAGAACCATATACAAACAAATAAAATAAAGGTCCATCAACAACTAAAAAATGTCTTTGAAATTTTTAAAAAAATAAAAAAAGATACAGAAAGTAAGCAAATAAAATTCATCCACAATCTTACTACATGAGATAACTGCTCTTAACATTCTCACACATAACCATTCAATATTTTCTTTTAGCACATATATGCCCAATTCAGTAAAGAAGAAGTGGGTATAATTTAACATGAATCCTTCATTATAATGTTCATGAATATCTTTCCATCATCATTTTTAATGTGAATAGGATTCCGTTACATGGATTTATTATTATAATCCATTTATTATTATTAATCTATTATTTATTACTGATGATTTGGGTTGTTTTAAAATTTTAAAGTTAAACTATGTGACAAAAAATAGATTTGTAGGCAAATCTTTGTGTCAACTTATTTTACTTTTCTAAAAGTAACTACTTATCAGTTACAATTGTTGGGTCAAGTGCCCTGTGGACAGCTTAACTGTGTAGACAAAGGACACAACAAAATGCCCAGTAAAAAAGCAGGCAGACCCCAGAATCGAAGAGATCCCAGAAGTTGAATTCAGTAAAACAAAAGCTTCAAAACAGTTATAAATATGTTCAAATAAAGAAAAACATATTCAAGCCTAAAGTGTTTCCAAACAAGACAAGAATGTCTACTTTCACCATTCTTATTCAGCACTGTATTGGAAATCTTAGAGCAATAAAGCAAGAAAAAAGGGCATCTCAAACATTAGAAGCTTTTGTATATGCGAATAATAAAATTACTAAGAAAAATCAAGAAGAAAGCAATCCCATTCACAATAACTTCAAAAAATCAAAATACTGAAGAACTAATTTAAGGAAGTAAATAATCTCTACAATGAAAATTACAAAACACAATTAAAGAATCTGAAAAGAACACACACAAACGCGTGCGTGCACACACACACACACACACACAAATGGAAGGATCCCATTTAGGGATTGCAAAAATTAATGTCCAACCAAAAATGATATATGGATTAAGTCTAATTCCTATCAAAAAACCAATGACCTTTTTTGCAGAACTAGTAAAAATATTCCCAAAATTTGTGTGGAACCACAAAATAGCAAAGCAATCCTGAGCAAAAAGAACAAAGCTGGAGGCATTACAATACCTGACTTCAAAACATACTACAAAGCTATAGTAACCAAAACAGTAAGGCATTAACAATAAAACAGACACTTAGAACAATGGAACACAATAAAGAATCCACTTATTTACTGCCAACTGATTTTTTTTTAATGGGGGGAGACTATGGGGCACTCTACTACTGGGCAACATCCCCGGTTCTTTATATTTCTTATTTTGAGGCAGGCTCTTGTTAAATTGGTGAGGCTACAAACTTGCAATCCTCTTGTCTTAAGCTTCCTAGGTTGCTGGGAACAGACTGTGTGCCACCATACCTGGCCTGCCATATGATTTTTGACAAAAGAAGCAAGAATATAACATCGAGAAAGGAAAAATCACTTCAAAAAGAATCCACAGGTAAAGACTATTTTTCTAATAGTGCTAAGATGTCATTTGCCTTCCACGATGTGTTAACCTTTGTACAAATTATATAAAAAAACATGATGGGGGGGTTGAAGTTGTGGCTCAGCAGTAGAGCCTTCACCTAGCAAGGGTGGGGCCCTGGATTTGACCCCCAGCACCACATAAAAATAAATAAATAATTTAAAGATATTGTGTCCAACTACAACTAAAAAATAAATATTAAAAAAAAAATACATGATGGGTAACATGCTAGACTTGTGGCATAAATTGAAGTAGTGGGACCAAGCAGTACTAGTTACTAGCATATTCTTTAACACTATGCACTGACAGGGAGAAAATGGCTGATTTCCCTTAAGAATGTTCTAAATAACACAGTAAAAATATTAATTTTATTAAATACCAACAATGGAAAATATGTTTTCTTAATATTCCCTATGATGAAAGCAGGAATACGAACACAGCACTCTTACTGCTGTTATGGTTTCGAAGTGAGGTGTCTCCCAAAAGCTCAAGTATGAGACAATGCAAGAAAGAAGGTTCGGAGGAGAAATAATTGGGTTGCAAGAATCTTAACCCAATCAGTGAATTAATCCCCTGATAGGGATTAATTACTATTGTAACTGAAGTGGTAGGGTGTGGCTGGAGGAGGTGGGAATTGGAGGCATGACTTTGGGGTATATGTTTATATCTGGCAAGTGAAAACCTGTCTGCTTTCTGATCATGATGTGAGCTGATAACTCTGCTACATTCTTCCACCATGTTTTTCTGCCTCACCTGGAGACCTGAGGAATAAAGTTGACTGTCTATGGATTGAGGCCTCTGAAACCTTGAGCCCCTAAATGAGCCTTTCCTCCTCTACAGTTGTTGTGGTTGTGTCCTTTAGTCACAGCAGTGAAGTAGCTGACTAAAACAACTGCATACTGAAATATGAAGGTTATCGTGTGGAAAAGTACTGGTTAAACTGAGCTGCAAGCTTTTTTCATGAACAAAATATCAACAAATAAAATATAGTAGAATAAAAAAAGTAAAATGCATCATAATCAATCTGGTTCATACCAGGAATGAAAGGCTTCTTCAACATTTGAAATACATCCAAAGTAATTTACCATATTAAGAGATTTAAGAGTAAAAGCCATATAATACCACAGATACAAATATATATATATATATATATATATATATATATATATATATATATATATATATATATATTAGATACAACTCAATATCCATTCATTTAAAAAAAAAAAAAAAACCTCTCAATAAACTAGAAATTGGAGTGGAATGTAGCTAATACTATACCTCAGTGGTATAGCATTTGCCTACCAAGGCCCTGGGTCTTATCCCTAGTACCAGCAAAAAAAAAAAAAAAAAGGAATTCTTAGGAAAATCAGCTTTTCTTTCTTTTTGCTGTGCTTAGTATCAAACACAGGGCCTTAGGCATGCTAAGCAAGTGCTCTACCACTAAGCTACATCCCAGGCCCTAGAAGAAAATCTTCTCAATATAATAAGGAATAGCTACTAGAATCCCATGGTAAACATCATACTTAATGGTAAAGGAAAACTTCTTCCTAAGGAAGAAAACAAGATGTCCTATTCTACCCCTCCTGTTCAAAAATTTATAGGACCTACTAGTTACTTCAATAAAGAAATATATCAATTAAAAAGAACAAATAAAATTCTCTTCATTTGCAGAATGACATGACTGCTCAAAAAATAAAAGGATGGGGGAAATGGACATAGGAGCCAACCTGAAAAAGCTCCCAATGGCTAAAGTTGGAATAATGTGAAAAACAAAAATAAATAATAACAGTATTATAATCCAAAGGATAAGTTTACAATAATACATATGATTGAATAAATGTTAAAATGAGATTAGCAGGGGGTTGAGGATACAGCTCAGTTGGTAGAGTGCTTGCCTTGCATGCACAAGGCTCTGGGTTCAATCCCCAGCACCACTAAAAAAATAAAAAATAAAGGATTAGCAGGGTAAATCTTCCTTACATAAAAATTCAAATAATGAACACAGAAGAACGGAAAGAAAACTGCCATTAGAATTCCACAGCAATAACTGCATCAGGAAGTCACTGAGTAATGGTTAAATTATTAAAATTTTGCCAGGCTCAGTGGCACACACCTGTAATCCCAGTGGCTCAGGAGCTTGTGGCAGGAGGATCCCAAGTTCAAAGTCACCCTCAGCAATTTAGTGAGGCCCTAAGCAACTCAGTCAGACTCTGTTTCTAAATAAAACACAAAAAGGCCTGGGGATGTGACTCAGTGATTAAGTGCTCCTGTTCAATCCCTGGCACACAAAAAAAATTTTTATACACACACACACACACATTTAATATAAATTTTAAGGAAAAATAGGACAATAGAATAATTTCAAAGTATCTTCCCCAAAACATTTACTAATTACTGTGATGATTTTAACATGCAAAAAAAAAAAAAATCATTTAATACACCTCATTCCAAAAAAATGGAAGTTAAATTTCCTTTCTTTTGAATGTAGGCTATAGTTAAGTCAAGTCAGTCCTAATGAATACACTTGGAAAAGAAAATGATAATTTTATAGTAGAGGAATCAGGCAAACCCCTATGGACTGAATGTTTGTTCTCCCCTCCCCAATTATGTTGAATCCCTAATACTCAATTTGATGGTATTAGGGAGGTGAGTGGGTTTTGATTAGGTTATGAAGGTATCACAACCATAATGGAATTAGTGAACTTATAAGAGAAATCTTTCCATGTACATACATCAAAGAAAGGCCATGTGAGCACAAAGCAACAAGATGGAAAGGTAGGCCCTTGCCAGAATGTAACCATGCAGGCACCTTGACCTTAGACTTCTAATCTCCAGAACTATAGAAAATAAATGTATCTTGTTTTTAAGGCACCCAATCCATAGTATTTTGTGATAACAGCTTGAGTTATAATACCCACTTAAATAAGTATCCAAGGTTAAGATGACCAGCTTAAAAGAAAAAAAGTAAAGCTGATGTGCAAAGCTGATATGATGTCACCTCCATGACATTCTTCCTAAAAATTCATAAATCACCCCTAATGTAATTACAAACATTAGCAAATCCAAAATAAAGGATTAAAAACAAAACACCTAGGCAATATTCTTCAAACTATCAAGGTCATAAAAAATAAAAGTCAGGCACAGTGGGCACACACCTGTCATCCCAGCCTCTTGGGAGGCTTAGGCACAGTGGCACATACCTGTATCCCAGCGCCTCGGGAGGATTAAGCAGGAGGATCGAAAGTTCAAAGCCAGCCTCAGCAAGAAGGAGGCACTAAGCAACTCAGTGAGATCCTCTCTCTAAATAAAATGCAAAATAGGGCAGGAGATGTGGCTTAGTGGTTGAGTACCCCCGAGTTCAATCCCCAGTACCAAAAAATAAAATACCAAGAAACTGTCACAGACTAAAGGAATATAGGAGACATGACCACTAAATTCAACATGTTATCCCGAACTGAATCCCAGAACAGAAAAAAGACATTCGTGGAAAACTTGGTGAAATTAAAAAAATAAAATAAAAAAATAAATCTAGTTTAGTTGTATTTCACAAACTTAATCTCTTAAAACAAATGACTACCCTAAACATAGAGTGATTTTCCTAAAAAGCAAATCCAATTACTGCTTCCTTGTTTAAAGCTTTCTAATGGTGCCTCTGACTATGGAGAAAAATTCAAATTCTTTAATATGGCCTGTAAGACCTAAGTCCATGTCCTACTCTCTGAAACTTGTGAATACATGAGGTTACTTGGCTAAGGGGAAGTAAGGCTGTAGATGTTATTAGATTCTTAATCAGCTGACTTTAAAATACTGAGATTATCCAGGTGGGCTCATATAATCACAAGACTCCTTAAAAGTAGAAAAGGGAGGCAGAAGAGAGTCAGAGGGAATTCCCAGGGAGATGCAACATTCCGGGCTTTAAACATGGAGAAAATGGGTTGTGTGGGCCAAGGAATGTAAGCAGCTTCTAGAAGTTGGAAAAGGCAAAGACATGGATTCTTCACTAGATCTGCAAAAGTGAATCCAGCCTTGCAGATACCTTGATTTTAGCCCAGTTGGACTTCTAACCCACAAACTATAAATTCATGCTTTAAACCATCAATTTGTGGCAATTTGTTACAGCAGCAAATAGAAAATGAATACAATTTTGTATTCATTCACATTCACTCATATTCATCATCAGCCCTTGCTGATCTGTTTGATCTGCTTAACTCTCCTGCTTCATAGCTCACCACTCCTTCACTTAGTTTTGCTACAACTAAGGATGCTTGCTGACATGCAGGCAAACAGCTGGTAAGCTGGTGAGAAAATGCAAGAGGTTGATCTGGGCAGAATACAGTTTTACTTTGTTAAAGGCTTAAGTGAATATGTGATACTTTCCTGAAACTTGGTTTTTTAAATACACACACACACACACACACACACACACACACACATTCAAAGCTTAATTATTTCAGTAATGCCAATAAAAATGTTAGCACTAAAGTAGTTGCAAATATGGAAAGGCTGAGAATAATAGCTCTATATACATTCTTTTTCTTTTAGCGGAATGCATTATAATTCTTATTACACATATAGAGCACAATTTTTCACATCTGGTTGTATATAAAGTACATTCACACGAATTCATGTCTTCATACATGTACTTTGGATAATAATGTCCATGCTCCCCTCCCTTATACATTCTTATTACACTAGTATTTTCAAGCCAAGCCTTCTCATCTCTGAATCTTTTCTTTCTTTATTTTCTTTTGGTACCAGGGATCAGGGGTGCTTAACCACTAAACCACATCCTCAGCCTTTTTAAATTACCCTTTTTAAATTATTTTATTTAGATAAAGGGTCTAAGTTGTTTGGGGTCTCACTAAGTTGGTAAGACTGGCTTTGAACTCACAATCCTCCTGCCTCACCTCCCAAATTGCTGGGATTACAGGCGTGCACCACCGCATTGGCTTCTCACCTCTGAGTATTCTTATGGGTTCTTACTCTGCAAAGACCCTTCCAAAATTCTCTTTTCCTCCTTCATCTGCCCAACTCTTAACTCATTGTTCAGATTTCAGCTCAGCTCTTCCTTTAGAAAAATATTCTCTAACCCTACAAGTGTATTCTGGCTTAATACTGCTTCAAGACCTGGTTGCTGGCTCAGGAAAACAATTACTATATTTTGAAAATTATCAAGTCTAATAAAAAAAAATCACCAAATATTTCTGCATCTGATACTTACCTCAATGTATCAACAATTCTTACAGAGAAAGAACATGAAACTTTACAAGCATCCATTATGTAAAACAATTTATGTGGCAATACGAAAGCAAATACACAGATCTGAATATTTTTACTTTGGCATTTTATACTTTTTACTCTGTAATAGTACAAGAATAAGAACAATATTTACAGCAAATAGAAATTTACTGTATTTCATTAAAACTAAGGTGTTTTGACTCGGCCACTGGAAAAAGAAAAGTCGTAACTAGGGTGTAGTAGTCTCCTACTGCTTCTGTAACAAATTCCAACAAATTTAGTGGCTTAAAACAACAAAAGTGTATGGGCCAGGGTTGTGGCTCAGTGGTAGAGTGATTGCTTAGCATGTCTGAGGCTCTGGGTTCGGTCCCCAGCACCACATAAAAATAAAAACAAATAAAATAAAGGTATTGTGTCCATCTACAATTGAAAAGAAAAAAAAAAAGTTTATTCTCCTAAGAGTTCTGAAGTGCAGACATCCAAACTGATTTAAGTTCAGATGTGATGGGGTAAAGCCAGTTTCTTCCAGAGAATTCATTCCCTCATCTTCTTCGGTTCTAGTAGTCACCTTTATTCTTTGGCATTTAGCCCCTTCCTCCATCTTCAAATCACCCCGTTCCTGTGATTATATCAGACCCATCCAGAGACAGGACACTCCCCATCTCAAGTTCCTTAATTCACACAGCTGTAAAGTGTTTCAGGGATTAGGACACTGACATATTTGGGGGCCTATTATTCAGCCTACCACATCGGTGTCAATAGGACTTCTACTTCACAGAAAGCAATTTTAAAAAATTTTACTAGCCTAAGGTGCACCCCAATTTCAAAAGTAAAAATGTAGAAAAAGTGTCTTAGAATCAATTAAATAATTGGATTGCATTCACCAAATAGCCTAACACTGTACAAAAAAAAAAAAATTCAGTTTATATATAAAATCTGAATTTTGAATTTTGCATTCATAGTTTCAAATAAAATATGTCAAATAAAAGAAGGAAAGGGATTATCCTAACTCATTATCTACTCCCTGGGACCAATCTGAATTGAGAAATAAAAGGTTTTTAGCAAACAGTCTAGGTACCTTTTCCATGGAATTGTATAGTCAGTCAGCCTGAGTGATAATGTCATGTACCAGCAAGACACAGCCTCTGGTTTTCTATAAGCATCAGTGTCCTCCTCTGCAAAATCAAATAATCACAAAATCTACCCCAAGAATATATCTGCCTCAGTGACATAAACTCTTTTCAGGGGCTAGATTCCCACCAAAGGAATTTGATTCTATTCCTGCTTTAAGCAAATGTGACTTGAAAATTATTAAAACAAGCATTTTATGGAATATCTAGCCATAATACAGAATTTTAAAAGTACAGAATCTCTTTAAATAAATGAGTTTCTTTAGGGCAAAGACAATATGCTACTGTTTAAAAATTTTCAAAACCCTCTAACAGACTGCCCTTTATTCCACTTTCACTTCCCAGTAATTCATGACCAATACAACCAAACTACTTGCTAACACTCCCTACCACACAATTTTCAGCAGCTTTTTTTTTTTTTTTTTGGTTCAAATGAAGTCCAAATCTCTTGGGATAATTTCCAATAACCTCCACCAACAGCCCGAAGATACCTTCAAAAAACTATTCTTTTGTTACTTTCTCATGAACCTTTCTACCTCTCAAAGTACATTCTTTAAATTCCTTGCCTTTGATTCCTATGCATTCT
Organism: Marmota flaviventris; assembly: GCF_047511675.1. NCBI lineage: Eukaryota > Metazoa > Chordata > Mammalia > Rodentia > Sciuridae > Marmota > Marmota flaviventris. Next base: position 88,271,474 of record NC_092504.1, read on the forward strand.
TACCATGACCATTCAAAGTCTGTTCATTATTTTAGACAAGGACCTCTTCCCTTAAGTTTTCCCTACTACAAATTAAGATTGCCACTGGCTAGCCAGGGCATTATTTTATTACTATTTCATCATGTTTTTCCCCGTTTCTATTACTAAGAGTTTTTGACTCACAATCTTAGAAAACTTCAGATCGACTAAAACAACCTTCCTGCAAGTTGCCTGACAAAGGTAAATGGCCTATTAGCAGAAACCTTCCAAGGGTGGTTTTGTGGGAGGAAGGGCTAGAAAATAAAGAAAGGCCCCAAAGAGGGACTGATCCTTAAATACAGTAAGAGGATACCATTCCTGTTAACGGCCAGCCTTCAAAAACAATAATGAAATATGAAGTCAAGTTCACTAATTCAACTGTACCTACTGTATGTTGCTACTTAGGTATATAAAGAAAAATCCACATCATCTCTGCCATTCCAAGAATTTATAGTGTTCTGAGGGAAATGGAATAAGGGGTACTTTCACTGCTAAATACCTATTAGTACTAGGTACCTTAAAAGAGTTTCTCATTTAATGTAATCCTGTCAACAATTTTACAAGGAATGGATCATTATACTCTGAAGCTCAGAGATATTAAGTAGTTTTCTCCCCCAAAACTTAGGCCGAATCAAAGCCTCCAGCTTTTCACTAGTCCACACCTTCTGAATAATTCTGAGAATGCTTAGCTTATTATAAATCATCTCTCTCTAGGGCTGACTATAATAGGATCTCCTCTAACATACTACAGTGCTATGAAGATACCTCCCTCTAGGAAAGTCCACTGAAAACTGGCTTCAAATCTGAGCATCAAACACTTCAGAGTTTACAGATGAATTAGAAAGAGGAAGTTAACTAAAGTACTATTAGTGGCAATGACTGTGGTCTAAAAAAATTATTACAGCTATAATTTCAGAAACCTGAGAGGCAGAGGATGAAAAGATGCTGCAAATAACTAAAGCAACAATATAATAATAAAAAATAAACACAGATTTTAAAACACTTGTTTATAATGGAGTGAATACTTTTTAAATATCTTTGAGATTTCTCTTAATCATTTTAGATGGGGAGAAATTATGTACTCAGATAGCTCCATAACAATGTCCACACCTGTTGTCCCAGTTACTTTAGAGGCTGAGGCAGGAGTATCTCAAGTGAGTTTGAGGCCAGCCTAGGCAACACAGGGAGACCAGCATAGGCAATATGGAAATAAAGTGAAAGCCTATTTTAAAAACAATTCTCTCTCTCTCTCTCTCTCTCTCTCTCTCTCTCTCTCTTATGCGCGCGCGCACACACACACACACACACACACACACACATTGTATAAAACCCTGGAAGAAAATAATGTTCATTAATGTTGAAAAAAAAATACCATGGCAGTATCTTCATGAAGGGACCCCATGTTTCTGGTGAACCGTAAATGCTGACTGGAAACCTGAGACACAGAAGCTGCTCTGATCAAAAGGAACTTAGTTCTGATACAGTATGCAGATCTGTATCAATTTAAATTTTGCATGTGCTTTCAAAGTTGAAGGGGTTCCTATAACTGACAGACCAGATAGTTGTTGTTGAGTGAATGGTTTATTAGCACTTATTATGCCCTTCATAACAAATTCTATTGACTCCCACAGTCTTACTTCTCTTGCATTATCAACAACTAGAATGATAAGACTGCCAGTAGTATCATGGAAAGAGCATATAGAAGAAAAAGGCACATTTTCATTTGAACAAGAGCAAATTTGCTTCCTAAAGGTGAAGTTAAGAAGCAGTGGTGTGTTGGTTCAATCTGGGTATATCTTATCCCCCTAAAATTAGTTAAAAGACCCTTTCAATTCAAGTCAATTGAGAACAATTTTGGAATTACATCATTACCAAGTTTTTCCTCACTTAATCTTCCTATGTTTGAGGATTCATCTTTGGAAGAAATTTCACAAGGCAGAATAAAAGATGAAAAATACTCAACTAATACTTCATGTAGAAAATACAAATAATTCTAAAAGTCTGTATGCTGCTCTATGAAAAACTGAAGAGTAGAAATATAAAAATCTAAGGAAGGAGGCTCAACAGAAAAGATTTCACAGACTCAATGAAGTCAAACCATGTCTTCAAACAAGTTGGGGAAAAGCATATTAGTAGTTCCACTTAGAGAAAAAGTAAAAGTGGTAATAAAGATTCAGTTTTCTGCCTCTCTGTTCCTTACCCTTCCCAAACAATGTCAAAGTTTTTAAAAACAAACTCCTTAGAATCTACTAATAGAAAGGGATCTTGACTTGAAATTAAGAGAACTGGACTTCAATTTACCAATGTTTAAGGACTAACTACAACTTGCTGTTTTTCAGTACTATTTCTGACCCTGAACATAAAGCAAAGAACAAGAGACAGACAAAACTGCTCCTCTCAAAGCTTACATAGGATTTGGTGAAAAATATACCTATCTTAACTTTTCTGGATCTTGATATCATCTGTAAAGTGAGGAAAGTGGACTGTTTTTTCCAATTGTTCAAAAAACAACAGGACTTCCACCTCTTCTTTAACCACACCCAGTTTGGTTTTTTTCTAATTTCTCTCAGTGCTGCACCCAACATTTCCTTTGGAAAAACAAATCTGGTGTTTTGTTTTTTTTTTTTTAATGTTTATTAACATTTCTTGTTTTTTTAAAAAAAAAATCACTCTGCACAGACCACCTTGTATGTTCAGATGTTTGTGGGAATATTCTCCCACCAGCAATTCTCTATTGGACATTAACCGGATGTCCTTAAATCCAACACAATTCTGACACTATCTACCTGAATTTAAGAGTTCAGATGCCACATCTGAAGAGCTCAGTCCCACAAGACTGGTCACTGAACTCAAGGAAATATACTTATCCGTCTGCTATAAAGAATATTATAAAGGACAGAGATGAAGGGCTGGGGAAGAAGCTTAATAGTAAAGTGCTTGCACTTGTGAAACCCTGGGTTCAAGCCCCAGCCTTATAACAGTGGTCTACTTTATGCTTTGAATATAACCCTTGCTGCTCTGCCACTACAATTTACTTTTAAAATGGACAGGTTTCTTTCTCTTCCCCTCTCCCTGCTCCTTCTTAATTTTCCCCCCTCCTAATCTCCAGGGAAACAGGATTATCTTTCTCCCCCACTGTAGGCAGAGTTATCAGTCCCAGAGTACACACTCACCATAATAGGAAGGAGGTAATCCATACTTTGGGGAGGTACCAGCAGGTCTCAGAAATGACCATCTCCCAAATTAACAAGTGAATCACAACTCCAGCAGAGAACATGTGGAAGGTAGCCTTTGAGTCACCTATTTTAAAGCCCCTGTTCCTGCTGATGGACAGAATCATAGCCTTTGGGACAGGAATCCCCTGCTTCTCCTTCGCTAGCAAAGCGATAAGCCTTCTTTTTTCTATTTCTCAAAAATGTTCCCTCGTTATTGGATTGGCATCGGGGGCAGGGAGCGAGCTTTCGGCAACAGCATGGCAAAAAACAGCAATAAAAAAAAAATTTACAACAAAACCCAAAAGTATGAATACAGAAAAACAGCCACATGGAAGAGAAACAGAGCAAAATATTGCGGAGGGAATGCACTGCCACCCTGCCAGCACCTCCATTCCTTCAGCAACAGAGCTCATCAAATCTTATTAAGTTTCTATACAACTTCATCTCCAGCCAGCATCCCAGCCCCTACTCTCCCAGGGTTGGTGGGTAGGGACCAAAAATTCCAACCCTTGGGGCTGGGGCTCAAGGGTATAGAGCACTTGCCTGGCATGTGTGAGGCACTGAGTTCAATTCTCAGCACCGCATACAAATAAATAAAACAAGGGTCTATCAACAACTAAAAAAAAGAAGAAAAAAAATTCCAACACTCTAATCACTTAGTTTTTCTAGTAACCAGTCCCACCTGGAAGCTATCTGGGGCTTCACCCTAAATCACTTTATTAGGTATGACCAATGTATTCACTGTGAGAAACAAAAGATACTCCTATTGCTCAGAAAATTCAAGGGCTTTAGCTCATGACAAGAAGCAGAGACAAAGAGAAAATATATTTCATATTATACCAAGTATTTGAAATAAATTATCTCATTCTGTCTTACATGATGTTTTCAACTCAGACTTCTGACCTATTTCTTTATCACCATGTCTGGAATTCCACAGAGATATATTAAAAGGCAAAGAAGTTGATATAGGATTGAACAATAAACCAGAAACCGAAGTGACTGATGGGCACATTGGCACACATCTATAATCCCAGTGACTGGGGAGACTGAGTCAAAAGGACTGCAAGTTCAAGTCCAGCCTCAGCAATTTAGGGAGACCTCTAAGCAACTTAGTAAGAACACTGTCTCAAAATTTAAAAAAACAAAAGCGAAGGCTGGGGATGTGGCTCAGTCATTGAGCATGCTTGGGTTCAATCTCCAGTACTGCCTCCCCATCCCCAATAAAAAAATAAAGAAAGAAAGAAACCCAAATGACTGCATAAATTTTACCCATTTTCTCTTCCTAAAATTAGCAAACAAAACAAAAAACAGACTTGATCTTGTTGCTTCTCTACTTAAACTAACCCCTTCAACAAAAACCAAAAAGCCAGGCATGGTGGCACCCACCTGTAATCCCAGTGATTTAAGTGGTTGAGGCAGGAGGATTATTAAATAGAACATGTCTCAATAAAAAGTACTGGGAATGTGGCTCAGAGGTTAATTGCCCCTGGGCTCAATCCCCATTATAAAAACAAACAAACAAACAAAACAAAAAAAGTCTGACAATAGTCCTGTATTCCAAATTTCTTACCTAAGGCCTCTCTGTGACCTGGCCTCTTTGAACCACTCCTTTCAGCTTCTATACTTTGCTTTCCTTACCAACCCTCTCCCTTTCTCCCCTCTGTGGCTTTCATTTTCTAAATATGGCCTACACTTTCTAAGTGTCCACTTCCAGACTTTTGTTCAAGCTCTAACCTCTACCTAGAGACTGCCATTCCCTCCTGTCAAATCTCTCAAGGCCAGTCAGAACAAATGTGCATTCAGAACAAATGTACTACACCATTTGAATGTCACCAAAATACAGGTCAAGTTAGGAAAGAAGAGGGATTCTGTCTTATCTTGTGCCCTAACCTTGAGTACCTAAATAATAAGCACACAACAAATACTGAAATGATTGTTGCAACTTCAAAGGAAAGCAAAGATCATAAAATGTAGAAAGCAAGCATCAAGCTATATTTGGCATCAAAACATTGATTTGTTCTTAAAAATTTAACATCCTATTTGGCTGAGTAAATACTTTGGCATCTGAGTGTTCATAAAATTTATAAGGCTACAATAAATATTTGCCACTTTTAAAAATTGTTCATTCAAAATGATAACGTATATTCAAAATCAAGGAAGGACACAATCCTTGAATCACTATTAAACTTGCATTTACAATGTTCTAAAAGACTTGGGACTATTCCTAAATATCCTGTTCTAGTTTCTTCACAAGCAAAGTCGTCTTTAGAAAAAAAACAAAATTTATATTAAGGTTGCAAGAACAAGAACTGCTTATACATAATATTTTTATATACATTCAGAACAAATGTACTACGACATTGTTCACAAATCCCTTTACAGTAAACAATAACTACTGAAAGTAAAACATGTAATCTTGACAATTATGAATGATCTGAAAGACATTAACACTAAACCATCACTTTTGATTATGAAAAATTCAACCTCCGGTTCTCAGGATGGATAAATCTGATGTTTGTAAAGCATCAGTTTTAAAACTTTGATGTTCGCTAAACTGAAAATAAGGTCTAGTAAATTTTCTTTAGCAAATTAAATAAAGTCATCACTTGATGACTACTGATGTAGCTTTGTTCTCTTACCAACACAGAGCACACATATTTGTCCAATGCAGTCAATTACTTTCAAGGTTCTCATCTGACATACTATCAAATCTATAAAGTTCCCCCTCCCCCACTCCTAACCGCGAACACTCCAAATCTCAAGATTAGGGAACAGATTTCCTAGAAATTATGATTTTTCAGCTGAAATTCCTGCATATTCAAAGCCTATGATCTTAGTATGAAAGCGGCTTTCATGCTGTACCGGCTGCTCCCCTATGAAGGCCTTGCCTCAAAGCAGGACCAACCAACTCTGGCACGTTTTTTTTTCTCTGAAAGTGGAGCTAGAATTAAAAAAAAAAATCAAAAGACAGACCGAAAAATATTCGTTTAGATCCGTTTGACACCTGCTCTCTTTCAAACACCACAAGTAAACTCCAAAAGCTTAAGCAGCAGAAGCAACATCAATGACAGATCTTGAGGCCAAACTGGGTCAGGGTTACTGTTACACCCTTTTGTCTACAAACTTGGATATTTACACCCTTTTGTCTACAAACTTGGGTGCAAACTTAAGTTCTCTTCAAGGCAGCCCGCTCCTTGGGACTCGGAAATCAAAGCGATTTTCCTGAGACAGGAAGGGTACAATCCACCCGGCTTGATGACTGCATCAGCCTTCCACAGACCACGCACTCTGCGGCCTGGGCTGCTCGCCGTCTCTCCCAGCCAAGGGGTCGCTCAGGCCAACTCGCCCGCGCCCAGGCTGGGTAGCCCGGGTTCACTCGGTACGTGGACTGCCCCTTTCCCAGGGCGCCGACTCCCCCGCGGCGCTTTAGGGCCTGGGGTCACATTACATAAACACCCGGCCCCGGCTTTCCCAGGCCGACCCCCAACCCCACGCCAGGGCGCCCCTCCCCCCGCGTCCCCACCTCTACCCCCGACCCCCACCACTCCCGCGGCGGCCAGGTCCCCGCGCGGTACCCCCAGCCCAGCGCCTGGCCCCGACCCCTCCCGGCGCAGGCGGCCCCAAAGCGGCCGCGCAGGCCGCCCCGCCGGCGCTAGGCCCCGCGCTCCGCCTGGGCCACCCGGCTCACCGTTCTGGTGGTGCGGCGCCGGGCCGGGGCCTGAGGGCGCGGCGGCTCCCGAGGCGGCGGCTCCGGCGAACTTGGGCGGGATCCGGGCGCTGGCGGCCGGGTGAGGAGACCCGGCGGGGGCCGACATGACGGCGCTGCTGGCGGCGGCGGCTCCGCTTAGGGGAGGTGGGCGGAGGGAAGGGAAGGCGGGGCCGGAGAGGCTAGAGGAAGAGGAAGGAACGCGCCCGGCGTCACCAAGGGAGTCACCCGGGACCGCGACTGGATTGCCCAAGCTCCACCGCGGAGCCCAGCGCCGCCGCTTGACAGCCGCGGGGCGCCGGGATCCTGGCCGGCAGGGCCCAGCCTCGCCCTGCGCCGCGCGGCGGGACTCCCACCTAAGGCCAATCCCCGCACGCGCGGGCCTCGCGCCGCCACAGCGACCCCTGCAGGCGGGAGCCGGGCGAGTCTGGGGTTGCGGGGCCGGCCGGGGCGAGGCTAGAGCCTGGGGGCTGGGGGCTGGGGGCTGGGGACTGGGGACTGGGGCTCGGTTCCACCTGGAGCTGAGGCTGGAGCGGCCGCGGCGGCGGGCCTGGGTCGGGCAGAGCCCAGCAGTGGTATTCGAAGCTGCAGATTGATGTCCTGAGCTTTGAGCAACGCCAAACCCAACGGACACACCCTGCCCTCCAAAGAGGAATCTTGGCTTCGGTTTTGTTTTTATTATTATTATTATTTTATTTTTGTTTTTTATTATTATTATTTTAAATATTTATATTTTAGTTTTAGGTGGACACAATATCTTTATTTTATATTTATGTGGTGCTGGGGATCGAACCCAGTGCCTCACGCATGCTAGACAACCACTCTACCACGGAGCCACAACTCCAGCCTCTTGTTTTTTTATTTTTGATTTTTTCCCTCCTTCATTCCAAATAAAAATACAGCATTCAAGATCTATGTCTGTTGGCAATGTATAATTCCTTGGCAAAGAAAAAGGAAGCATTTCTTTATGATAAACAAGACTCTCCGTAAGAATTTTATTATTCAAAACTTTCCACGGTAACTGTAAAGTATCTAGGGAAGAGGAAGGCAAAAAGAGTAAAGGACAGCTGAAAGACAAAACTTCCATTTATTTACTTATTTACTTATTTATGTATTTATGTTTGCCAAGGATTGGCTGATCCTGTTGATAATTCAGGGAAGCTGCGGCACTCAGAAGCTTGCTTTGTCTATATTAGTGAAATCTTTGAATTGCTCTGGTCTATCCAGCATGCAAACTGGCAAGCCGGGACTACCTTACCAAAGTCATTTTGGCATCTTGGAATCCTCAGGAGGCCACTATCATTCTGTCCTGAAAATGAAATTGCTAAGAAAGATTCCATTCAGAATGGAATCTAGTGAGACGATGTATCTGGACTGATGAGAAGTCTAATTTACCTCAAGATTATGCAAAACATAAAGTGTGTTTTAGTCCCTGGGTAATTCAAAGCTTTCCTTTTGTTATGACTAGTTAATGATGTTGCATACTTCAATGGACCAGAAAAACCACAAATAGGATTTTAGTGGCTGTATTTATACTTTTTAGTTCTAGGTTTTTCTACTACATTATTCTCCATATACCTATATTCCAAAGCCTTTCCAGCTTTCCACAGAAATCTAAGCCTCATTTGAGCAAAAAAAAAGATCGCACTCTGCTTCATCAAGGAGATTACACAATTGAAAGCTTCAACACTACCCAGGGTCCTTTGAATTTGGATTAAAGGCTGCCATTATGAGAGTAAGAGAATAACTAGGCTATGGACTTTGTGCCCCTGGAATGTATCTTCCCAGGTTTGAGAAGCCATAGGTATGTGGAGTTAAGCGCTGAAAGCGCTCTCATGAAGAGGAGGATTGGGACTGTATTTTCATAGATCTCCCGCACAGTTTTTAGCACCTAAGCTGCTTCCAGTTGTCCTGTAATTCACAATAGTATTTTTCTAGCATGTTTATGCCAGTGTTCAGGACATACTATAACAGATAGCATGTACACCAATAACACTTTGGTGTATTGAATATTTTAAGCCAAAGGAATTTGAGAAATGGCAGGTGTAGGAAGGACTCTCTGACTTTTCCCTGAAGTGGTCCAAAAGACCCTCATGTCAGAGTTGACCTCTCTTCATCTAGGAAAAAAAAATGCATCTTCAGCTCTGAAGACAGGAATGCTGAGAGAAGTCTAGGTGAACAGGACTTGCTAGTTGCCCGTTTTTGTTTTCGCACGTTTTTCCACAACTCTTTACTCTTCCTCAAACCTAATGTAAAACACTCATGTTTCATTCTTTCTTCAGGTCTTCATTTTTTTATGAATTTGCATTAAATAAATGTATATCCCTTTCTTTTGTTAGTCTGCCTTTTGTTACAAGGACCCCAGTATGAACCTAGAAAGATAGAAGGAAAAGATATTTCCTCCCTTAACATTTCCTATCACCTCTATGAAAGTATTACTTCACTATCTTGTTAAAGTTCCATAACTGCTAGGCCAAGCGCTGTGGCCTGTAATCCCAGTGGTTTGGGAGGTTGAGACAGAAAGATTGTGATTTCAAAGCCAGCCTCAGCAACTTAGTGAGGACTTAAGCAACTCAAGGAGGCCCTGTCTCTAAATAAAATATAAAAAAGGGCTGGTTCTGTGGTTAAGCACCCCAGGGTTTAATACCTAGTACCAAAAAAAAAAAAAAAAGTTCCATGACTGCTAGGGACAAAGAAAAGGATGAAGAATTGAATGAATACTTGCCATATAGCAGGCATTGGGCTTGTGTGTGTGTGTGTGTGTACATATATATGTGTGTGTGTGTGTGTGTGTGTGTATTTAGTTCTCACAATTATCCTATGGGATATTTTTCTTACCTGCATTTGGCTGGTGAGTAAAAATCATGAACCTGTAATTAACAGAACCAGAGATCAAACCTAGTTCTATTTAGCTTCAATGTTTTTGTTCTACTCACTGCAAACTAGACTGGGTTCATATTTCTCCCCATAGAGTTATGCTAATTATGATATCCTATTTTGTATCTCAAAGGATTTTCAGTTTTACATATTTAGGATTTGTTTCAATATTTTTTGGTTTGATGGATCTCAAACTGTTTGAGATGCAAATTCTCAGGCCCAACCCCAGACCTACTGAATCAGACACTCTGGCGATAGGGCCCAACAACAAGCTCTCCAAGTGATTCTGAAGTACTAGAAAGTGTTGAGAATCATCGCTTCTAAAGAGCAAAGTTAAGCTGAAATTGACTCATTCATTTTGACTTTGTGAGATGATGATCCTTTTTTAAGACATCTCTCCAATCTTTTACAAACCCTTATAAGTGGTATTTTGTACATTTGTGATTACAATGCCATGAGTGCCAAATATGGTAGTTCTTTTGTCACCTTACATGGTTTGATGTGCAGGGCGAATGGAAATGCTGACGCCAAGTCTGTTCAATGGGGCAAAATTGAAATTAATACCTGCCACATAAACAGAAGGGAAATTTTTAATGTGTGTCAAATTGTAACATAGGGCCATGCACAGTGGTGCATGCCTATAATTCCAGCAATAGGAGGATCACGTTAGAAGCCAGCCTCAACAACTTAGCAAAACCCTGTCTCAAAAAAAAAAAAAAGGAAAGAAACAGATATCTCTAATTATCATCCCAACTTAGGACTCACTGTCTGTAGCTGAAGTATGACAGCCTTGGACAACTGAAAACCTACCTATTTCAAGAAACAATTGTCCAGTTCTTTTTTATGTAGCCTGGTTTTCCATATTCCTCCACCAGGTTTTATGCTCTAGTTTTAATTACACTTGGCATTTATAGTGACATTTTCTATTAGTTATCCCCTCCAAATATGAAGAAACTTTTTTTATTTCTCCTTTATTTGAACTATTTACAAATTCACTGCAAGTTCGAGGCCAGCCTCCGCAACTGTTTTAGTCAGCTTTTGTGTAGCTGACTACACAGACATACACAGATGAATAAGGTATATTCTGTCCCCAGAGGTATGCAGAATCTTTTAAGTATATTCCTACTCAATTGGATTTGGATTTCTTAATTTTTTTTCCTACAAACTTACTATATTATTTTCCCTTTGGCTCATTGGTGAATCTTTGTTTCTTCTTTTCATTATGGCACTCTAATTTGAATTTTACCATTTATATTGTCATGGGAAAATTAATTTCACTAACCTTTATGTTATTTAATCATAGGTAGTTGTCATTTCACTATCATTTACGTCTCAACTAAGACCTATGTAAGATTCTAAAAGAAGAAAAAGAAAGAAATTACTAGTCAAATAATTAACACATAGTCAAACTTTGAACTTACAGGAAATTCCCTCAGACTCTCTCATTTGGCTGTTCTTTTGTTTTGCTTTTTGTGGTACTGTAACAGGAAATTAAAGAGGCTGCCTTTATTGAAAGCAATGTCCTTTAGGTCTGCAGATACCCAATGGGTAACTAAAAGCAGGATAAAGCATGGCATCTCTGCCTTCCTTTTCTGTCACCCTTAAACTTTGTGACCTGCTCAGCTCTGCACATAGACATTTTAATCATTTAAGGAGTTTTCATCTACAAACTGGTAAGACAGGTTTTTTTTTTTTGTTTTTGTTTTTTTTTTTAGCCTTAAATATACCTAATCTAGCTTATCCCATCAAGGCTGAGGCAAGATTTTGTAGGGACATTTACAGTAGCCTGTTTTAGACCCCAGGAATGACACCTAGAAGTCTCTAGACACTTTCCAGGAACAGCAGAGCCTTGCAAGTACATCACCCCACAATGAGACTCCCCTGCTAAGTAGGTGCAGTCATCTTCCGGGAACCCAATAATTTTCCAGTATGACAGGTCTGACAGATAAAAACCCTGAGCAGCAAATGGAGCTTGACCACTCAAGTAATAAGGACATCTCTAGAGCCACCATGGAACCAGAAATGAGATAACGATTAACCATACCATAATTTGATCGAAACTGCTTAATTATACATACTTCTCATTCCCTGCCCAAGTTTTTCTTCTACTGAAACCTAAAAGGTCATGTCAGCACCCAGAAGATAGGACTGAGATGCTTGATCTATCTTTCCCTTCCCAGTATGACCATAGTAATTAAAGTTCCTTTCCTGCTTTTCACCATTACCTTTTCTGTTTGGTGTTTGGGTGGCCCAACCTGGTTTGGGCCCAACCTAGTTTGTTGGATCCTACAGAGTCAGGCCTCTGGCCTAGTATTCCAGTAACAGTGCTGGGAATTGAACCTAGAGCTCATGCATGCTAGGCAACCCAGCCCTTTTTATTTTTTATTTTGAGACAAGGTCTTGCTAAGCTGCTCAGGCTGATCTCCTGAGTCCCTGGATTACATGTTTGTGCCAGTGCGCCTGTCTTAGCTATTGTTTTTTTTTTTTTTTTTTCCAAGCCAAACTGTATCCAGCTTTATTAAAGATACTTTTCATAAACAATCATGGTATTTCAGGCAGGATTGGCTATTATTTTTGATATGCTCTAATTTTTATAGAAAATTATCCATCCCATATTAGGAACAATGAGTGACAAGACAGGAAGGAAATGCTATTGTTATAGGCATGGTAAGAGCAACAATTCTATTAGTTTCCAGACTAAGTATAAGAAAGAAAACAAAATTAGAAAAATGGAAGAATTAAAAGTTCTTCCTGCATATCTGCAATCCAAGCTGATGAATGAGGCTGAGACAGGAGGATTGCAAGTCTGAGGCCAGCATCAGCAACTGTTTTAGTCAGCTTTTGTGTAGCTGTGACCAATATATCTTGTCTGGAACTGCCACATAGAAGCTGAGCGCCCCTTAGCTTTGAGTGATGGAAATGTGGAGACTGGCTTCTCTGGGAGACAGGTGGATCCCCATTTCAGCTTAGCAAAGGAGCGCAATTTTAGGAGTGGGCATTACCCAGTGGGAGTGGGCTGCCCCTTGTAAGATTACCCCTCTGCCTTATATGGATGGAATGTTCTTTTAAACAGTGTACCCCAATAAAACCCGGATTTGAGGCGTGCTCCCTCTCTTTCTTGCCTGTCTTGCTTCTTTTGTGGGAGCTGGGTCAGAGGATTGTCACAGAACCCAAAGAAAAAGATATATCTCTGTGTGTGTGTGTGTGTGTGTGTGTGTGTGTGTGTGTGTGTGAGATTAATTCATGCTAGCCCAGTTCTCCTGGAGTGACCCTTACTGGTTTAGTCATGTGTTGTGGCAATATCTGATAAGAATAATTTAAAGGAGGAAAAGTTTATTTTGGCTCATGGTTTCGGAGATTCAATCCATGGTCATCATCTGACTTCATAGCTCTGGGCTTGAGGTGAGACAGAACATCTTGGCAGAAGGACGTGGGGGTGGAAAGCAGCTCAGGACATGGCAATGAGGAAGCAAAGAGCACTCTGCTCACCAGGGACAAAATATAAACTCCCAGAACCCACCTCCTCCAGCTACACCTACCTACCTGTCTACAGTTACTATTCAGTTAATCCATATCAGTGGGTATGTTCACTGATTAGGTTAAAGCTCTCATAATCTAATCAGTTCACCTCTGAATATTCTTGAATTGTCTCAGTTGTGAGCTTTTGGGGGATACCTCCTATCTAAACCTAACAGCAACTTAGTCAGACTGTCTCAAAAAAATAAAAATAAAAAAGGCTAGTGTTATGGCTCCATGGCAGAGCATCTCAGGGTTCAATCCCCAGTACTACAGTGGGTAGGAGAGGGGATTGACAGATCCTTTTTAGAATTTTAGAAACATTTATATATGAATGAATTAAGTTCAAAAAGCTCTATCTTTCATAAGTTCCAATATTCACAAGTCCAGAGTAAGCAGAAGAATTGAAACTCATAGGCCATAAGTACGTTTACACCAAACAGAAAGGCAAGCCAGTCCTTTCATGCTTTAGAACTAAGCGTACTCTTCTGCTTTTGGTGATACAAGTTGTAAAGTGGTGCATCTCCAACTTTAATGTGTGTATGAATCACCTGAGGATAATGTTAAAATGCTTTGGATAATGATAGGATAGTTTGGATGGTCTGAGATTCTGCCTTCTTGGCAGGCTCCAAGATGATGCTGATGGTGCTGGTCCATGGACCACACTTTGAGTAGCAAGGTCCCAAAGGATATCTTTTCATTTACATTTTTTTTTAAAGAAAGAGTGGGAGAGAATTTTTTAACATATATATATATATATTAGCTTTTTTTTTTTTTTTTGGCGGACGCAACATCTTTGTTTGTATGTGGTGCTGAGGATTGAACCCAGGCCACATGCATGCCAGGCGAGCGCGCTACCACTTGAGCCACATCCCTAGCCCCTTTTCATTTACATTTGAAAGTCAATTAAGGGAGGAAATATCCTTCCTTGATGAAAAGGGAGTTTCTTTAACTATCGTGTATTCACACCTAATAGCACTCATATGAATGTTGTACAGATTAAAATATGCCTGTCATCCTTTCTACAGCAATAGTACTTTCTTAGACCTTTAGATACTTAAACTGTTTTGTAATGGATTAATGAATGCCCAAGGTTAACACTGACCCTTTCATCACATATTCAATAGTATTTTCATTTTGTCAATTACCTTTCGTCTTGCTGATTATTGTATGTTGTAGAAAATGATGAATTAGTCTGCTTGGGCCGCCATAACAAAATACCACGGACTGAGTGGCTTAACCAATAGAAATGTATTTTCCTACAGTTATGGAGGCTGGAGAAGTGAAATCAGGGTTGCCAGCATGATTGGATTCTGGTGAGGGCTTCTCCTGACTTGCAGATAATCATCTTCTTGCTCTGTCTTCAGATGGTGGGAGGTGGAGAGAAGAGAGCAAGCAAGTTCTCTGATGTTACTTCCCATAAGGGCATCAGTTCTATTGGATCATGGCTGGTGTTCCCCCCAAACAATTGTGTTAATGTAGGAATGTTTGAAGGTGAAATAATAGGATTGTGAGAGCTATAACCCAATCAGTCCATCCTAATGTGAAAGGACTAACTGGGAGGTAATTGTAGGTAGGCAGAGTATGTCTAGAGGAGGTGGGTCACTGGGGGTATGTCCTAGAAGAATTCCCTGTGGCCCCATGCTTCCCACCCTAACTCTTTCTCTGCTCCCTTGTCACATGAAGTGAGCAGCTTTCTTCCACCAGACCCTTCCACAATGATATTTTGCCTCACCTTGGGAGACTATGGATTAAGCCACTAAAATCATGAGCCTAAGTAAATTTTCCTCCTCTAAATTGTTCTTGTCAGGTATTTCTTTGTCAGGTAATGCCATCCTGACTAATATCTGGCTTTACCCTTATGATTTCATTTAACCTTTAATCTCTTTCTCAAAGGTTCTTTCCTCAATATAATTAGGTGGGGGGTTGCAGTTTCAACATATGAATTTGGGGGGGACGCAAATTTATCCATAGCAAATGGCATTTTCACAGACAGCATGATTCACTCCATTCTTTTCAAATTCATTGCTACTTTTCTTTTTACTTTTTAAATTTAATTTTTTAATTTGTTTTAATTAGTTATACATGACAGTATAATGCATTTATGCACTTTGATATATCATACATAGATGGGATATAATTTCTCATTTTTCTGAGTGTACATTGCCGCAGTCTGGCTGGGCACAAAATCACAAGCCACTCAAGCAGGAACAAAGTTTATTTTTTGAAACTGCCGCCAATGTCCGGTGCCGCCAATGTCCGGTACCGCCCGGGAAGATTTTTTCCACCCACGCGGCCTCCTCCCGGACCCACAGAGAGCGCTCCTCCCCCGGAACTCCCTCCTACTGTACTTCCCCAACCAATGGGAACTCTCCAGGAGTCCCGTAGCCAGCCTAGGTGAACAGCAGGAATCCAATATCCATATGAATGCAAATCTTAACATAATCATATCATCTCAATGGCTAGCTGGCGTCACCTTTCGACCAAAAATGCCATGCATCATATACTTGGCTCTTAGCAGTACATGTTGTAGAATCATATTGGTCATGCAGTCAAGTATATACATAAAGTAATAATGTCTGTTTCATTCTACTGTCCTTCCTATTCCCACATCCCTTCCTCTCCCCTCCTTTCACTTCCTTCTACCTAATCTGAGGTAACTCTATTCTTCTCTAGTGCCCTTCCCACCTCATTGTAAATTAGCATCCACATATTATGGAAAACATTCGGCCTTTGGTTTTTGGGGATTGGCTTATTTCACTTAGCATGATATTCTCCAACTCCATCCATTTACTGGCAAATGCTATAAGATCATTGTTCTTTAAAGCTGAGTAATATTCCATCATATCTCACATTTTCTTTATCCATTCATCTATTGAAGGACACCTAAGTTGGTTCCATAATTTAGCTATTGTGCATTGAGCTGCTATAAACATTGACATGGCTGCATTACTGTAGTATCCTGATTTTAAGTCCTTTGGGTATAAACTGAGGAGTGGGATAGCTGGGTCAAATGGTGGTTCCATTCCAAGTGTTCTGAGGAGTCTTCATACTGCTTTCCATAGTAGTTGTACCAATTTGCTGTCCCACCATCAATGTATGAGTGTATGGTTTTCCCCACATCCTTGCCAACATTTATTGTTGCCTGTATTCCTGATGATTGCCATTTGATTGGAGTGAGATGAAATCTTTGTGTAGTTTTAATTTGCATTTCTCTAATTGCTAGAGCTGTTGAACACTTTTTCATATATTTGTTGACCGATTATATTTCTTCTTCTGTGAAGTGTCTGTTCAGTTCCTTAGCCCATTTATTGATTGGGTTATTTGATTTTTTTGGTGTTAAAGTTTTTTGAGTTCTTTATATATACTAGAGATTAATGCTTTATCAGAGGTGCATGTGGTAAAGATTTTCTTCCAATCTGTAGTCTCTCTCCTCACATTATTGTTTCCTTTGTTGATAAGAAGCTTTTTAATTTTAATCCATCCCATTTATTGATCCTTGATTTTACTTCTTGCACTTTAGGGGTCTTGTTAAGGAAGTCAGATCCTAGACCTACATGGTGAAGACTTGGGCCTACTTTTTCTTCTATTAGATGCAGGATCTCTGTTCTAGTGCCTGTCTTTGATCCACTTTGAGTTTATTTTTGTTCAGGGTGAGAGATAGAGGTTTAATTTTATTTTGCTACATATGGATTTCCAGTTTTGCCAGCACCATTTGTTGAATAGGCTAACTTTTCTTCAGTGAATGTTTTGGTACCCATGGCTAGTATGAGATAACTGCATTTATGTGGATTTATCTCTGTTTTCCTCCATTCTGTACCATTGGTCTAAAAGTTTATTTTGGTGCCAGTACCATGCCGTTTTTTGTTAGTATAACTCTGTAGTATAGTTTAAGGTCTGGTATTGTGATGCCTCCTGCTTCACTTTTCTTGCTAAGGATTGCTTTGGCTATTCTGGATTTCTTATTTTTCCAAATAAATTTCATGATTGCTTTTTCTATTTCTATGAAGAATGTCATTGGGATTTTAATAGGAATTGCATTAAATCTGTACAACGCTTTTGGTAGTATGGCCATTTTGACAATATTAATTCTGCCTATCTAGGAGCATGGGAGATCTTTCCATCTTCTGAGGTTTTCTTCAATTTCTTTCTTTAGTGTTCTGTTTTCATTGTAGAGGTCTTTCACCTCTTTTGTTAGATTGATTCCCAAGGTTATTTTTTTGAGGCTATTGTGAATGGAGTAGTTTTCCTAATTTCTCTTTCAGTGGATTCATCACTGCTGTATAGGAATGCATTTGATTTATGGGTGTTGATTTTATATCCTGCTACTTTGCTGAATTCATTTATTAGTTCTAGAAGTTTTCTGGTAGAATTCTTTGGATCTTCTAGATACAGAATCATATCATCAGCAAATTGTGATAGTTGTCTTCTTTACATATTTGTATCCCTTTAACTTCTTTCTTCTGTCTAATTGCTCTGGCTAGGTTTCAAGGATGCTGTTGAATAGAAGTGGTTAAAGAGGACATCCTTATCTTGTTCCAGTTTTTAGAGGAAGTGGTTTCAGTTTTTCTCCATTTAGAATGATACTGGCCTCGTGTTTAGCATAAATAGCTTTTACAAATGTTGATATATGTTCCCACTATCCCTAGTTTTTCTAGTGTTTTGAACATGAAGGTGCTGGATTTTGTCAAATACCTTTTCTGTATCTACTGAGATGGTCATATAATTCTAGTGTTTAAGTCTATTAATATGATGAATTGCTTTATTGATTTCCATATGCTAAACCAACAGTGCATCCCTGGGATGAACCTCACTTGATCATGGTGCACTATATTTTTAATGTGTTTTTGTATGCGATTTGCCAAAATTTTTTAAAAATATATTTTTATTTTAAAATTTTAAAAAAATATATTTATTTTTTAGTTACAAGTGAACACAATATCTTTATTTTATTTACATGGGGTGCTGAGGATCAAACCCTGTGCCTCACACATGCTAGGCAAGCGCTCTACCACTGAGTCATAACTCCAGCCCCAATTTGCCAGAATTTTATTGAGAATTTTTGCATCTATGTTCATCAGAAATATTGGTCTGAAATCTTCTTTCCTTGATGTATCTTTGTCTGGTTTTGATATCAGAGTGATATTAACCTCATAGAATGAGTTTAGAAGGGTTTCTTCCTTTTCCATTTCATGGAATACTTTGAGGATTATTGGTGTTAATGCTTCTTTGAAAGTCTTGTAGAACTTGGCTGAGAATCCATCTGGTTCTGGGCTTTTCTTGGTTGGTAGTTTTTTTTTTAATGTGGTCCTGAGGATCAAACCCAGCACCTCCACATGTGCTAGGTGAACATTCTACCACTGAGCCACAACCCAGCCCCTGGTTGGTAGGCTTTTGATGGGTGTTTTCTATTTCATTACTTGAAATCGATCTGTTTAAATCGTGTATGACCTCCTCATTCAGTTTGGGTAGGTCATATGTCTCTAGAAATTTTTTGATGTCTTTGGTATTTTCTATTTTATTGGAGCATAAATTTTCAAAATAGTTTATAATTATTTTCTGTATTTCAGAAATGTCCATTGTGATATTTCCTTCTTCATCTTGTATTTTAGTAATTTGTCTCTTCTCTCTTTTTCTCTTCATTAGCATGGCCAGAGGTTTATATGTTTTATTTATTTTTTCAAAGAACTAACTTCTTGTTTTGTCAATTTTTTCAAAAAAATTTTTTGTTGTTGTTTTGATTTTATTGATTTCAGCTCTGATTTTAATTGTTTCCTCTCTTCTACTGCTTTTGGTGTTGACTGTTCCTATTTTTCTAGGGCTTTGAGATGTAGTGTTAGGTCATTTATTTGTTGTCTTTTTATTCTTTTAATGAATGCACTCAATGCAATAAACTTTCTTCTTAGTACTGCCTTCATAGTGTGTCAGAGATTTTGATATGTTGTATCGTATATTCATTTATCTCTAAGAATTTTTTTTTATTTCATCCTTGATTTCTTCTACTATCCATTCATCATTCAATAGCATATTATTTAGTCTCCATTTGTTAGAGTAGCTTCTATTTTTTATTTTATCATTGATTTCTAATTTCATTCCATTGTGATCTGATAGGATGCAGAGTGGTATTTCTGGGCTTTTTTTTTTTTTACTAAGAGTTGTTTTGTGGCATAACATATGGTCTATTTTAGAGAAGGAGCCATGTGCTTCCAAGAAAAAAGTATATTTGCTCATTGATGGATGAAATAGTCTATATATGTCTGTTAAGTCTAAATTATTGATTGTATTATTTAGTTATGTTTCATTATTTAGTTTTTATTTGGAACATCTGTCCAGTAGTGAGAGAGGTGTGTTAACGTCACTCAGTATTATTGTGTTGTGGTCTATTTGATTCTTGAAATTGAGAAGGGTTTGTTTGATATATTTAGATGCTCCATTTTGTGGGGCATACATATTTATAATTGTTTTGTCCTGCTGATATACACTTCCCTTAAGAAGTATGAAATAGGGCTGGGATGTGGCTCAAGTGGTAGCGCGCTGGCCTGGCATGCGCGGGGCGCTGGGTTCGATCCTCAGCACCACATAAAGATGTTGTGTCCACCGAAAACTAAAAAATAAATATTAAAAAAAGAAATATGAAATGTCTTTCTTTGTTTCTTCTGGTTAACTTTGGCTTGAAGGCTACTTTATCTGAGATGAGGATGGAAACCCCTGCTTGTTTATGCAATCCATATGAGTGATGTGTTTTTCCCATCCTTTCATCTTCAGCCTATGGATGTCTTTGCGCATTAGATGAGTCTCTTGAAGACAGACTAATTTGACTTAATTTCTCCTTTGGTTGAATATTCCTTTGTGTAGATCCTCCCTTTGCTGGTTTTCACTATTTTTTTTTTCACTTCATCCTCGTGGAATATTTTGTTGAGAATGTTCTATAGTGTAGGCTTTCTACTTGTGAATTCTTCTAATTTTTGTTTATCATGGAAGGTTTTAATTTCATCTTCAAATCTGAAACTTAATTTTGCTGGATATAAAATTCTTGATTGGCATCCATTTTTTTTTCAGTGCTTAAAATATATTATTCCAGGACCTCCTAGCTTTGAGGGTCTGGGTTGAGAAATCAGGTGAGATCTGAGTTGGTTTCCCCCTATATATAATTTGATTTTTTTCCTCTCACAGAGTTTAAGATTTTATCTTTATTCTCTGTGTTAGTCATTCTTATTATAATGTGTCTTGGTGTGGGTCTGCTGTAATTTTGTACATTTGGGGTCCCATAAGCCTCTTGTATTTAATTTTCCATTTCATTCTTTGGATTTGGGAAATTTTCTGCTATTATAGCATTGAAAAGATTGTGCATTCCTTTGGTTTGTTTCTCTGCTCCTTTATCTATTCTGATAACTCTTAAATTGGTCTTTTCATGTTATCTCATAATTCTTGGATGTTCTGTTCATGATTTCTTACCATCTTCTCTGCATGGTCAACTTTACTTTCAAGATTATATATTTTGTCTTCATTGCCTGAGGTTTTGTCTTCCAAGTGGTCTAGTCTGTTGGCGATGCTTTCCATTGAATTTATAATTTGGTTTATTGATTCCTTCATTTCTAGGATTTCTGCTTGTTTTTTTCCCCCACAATCTCTAACTCTTTCACTTCCTATATTTTTTTCTTTGATTTTACTCCTTACACTGTCCTTACTTCACAGATAAATTTTAACTGTATACTTTCTGAACTCCTTCTTGGACATTTCTTCTACTGTCTTATCAGTGGCTTCTGTTGTTGGAGCCACTTGGTTTGTTTGGGGCGCTTTAGTCCCTTCTTTTTTCATGTTATTTGTGTGTTTTCCCATCTAACAGTATGGATCTAAGGCAGCATAAATTCTATCCTGTAGGCCTATAGTGTCCCTGAAGGTTTCCGGTGCCTTACCTTTAATGGTGAGACCAATATCAACAGCACCCGGTATAAATAATATATAGCCTTAAACCTAATAGCTCCCACTAAGGTGTCTATTGCTTTCTTGCATTAAACCAAAATGATGAGTTCAATAACTATCTATAGTAAAAACAGAAAATTTGCTAAAACAGTTTACAATTTCAAATGGTGGATGAGAGAACAGAAATAGTGTAGTATGCGATGTTCTTGAGGGAGGAAGAGCGGAGCTGGCAGCAAAAATTCACAGGAAGCATGGAAGAGGAGCTGACAGAGACTGGCTGTTGGTTGGAGAAAAGTTGGAATGAAAATCCAAGAAAACAGACAAGTGAGAGGAAAAATATGAACAAAGAGAAAAAAATTAAAGACATAAGAATACAACAAAAATGTAAAACACCATTCATATATCATTGTCCTCCATACACTGATGTATAAAAAAAAACACCCTGTTCTAAATATGGTAGAGAGATTAGTAAATAGAAAAATAAAATAAATCTTGATGGAAAGTCAAACTGTCTCCTTTAGCATTCAAAAGTTTTTCAGCCCTGACTCTGATATCTCATGGGGTCACCAGGCCCAGATTAGCCTTTGCAGACCCAGTCACTAACCCACCGATCTGGGATTCAGATACCTCAGGCTTTGCCATGCTGCAGTCCCAAGATCTCAGTGCTGTTCCTACTTGCAGAGAGACCACCAGGATATGCTCATGCAAAGGAGTGACCCTGAGATGCAGCAGCAAGACACAGGCCAGGAAGGAAGACCCCCAGTGCCTCCAAATCCACAGGCACCCCAACACTGGATCTGCAGTTCCCCTCCGGAGTTCCCAGACAGGGTCTTGTGGCAGTAAACCTGCTGGCACCCTGGCTCCAGGCCCCGGCCAGCATCCCAAGATGGGTGTGGCTCCATGCAACCAAACCTGGAGTCTCCCCTGCAGCAGACCTCTAGGTGGTGGTAGCAGTGGTAGTGATGGTGGGTGGTGGCAGCAGGTGGTGGGTCAGCAGCAGCTGCAACTGTGCCTGTGGGGGCAGCATCATCCAGGCAATCTCTGTGGTACAGCAGCCGTGTTGGCGATGGCTGTATCGGTGGCAGTAGAGTTTGCAGTGGCAGCAGTGCATGGGCAGCAGCACCCGGGAAGAAGAATTCCGTGACTTCTGGGTGGCAGCAGTGTTGGCAGTAGCAGTGCAGGTGGCAGCAGATTGAAGAAGAGACCTCCAAGCATCAGTGGCAGCGACCTCAGAGTAGCAGCAGAGGTAGTGGCAGCCCTGCCCAGAGAAAAGACCTCCCGGCATGACAGCTGGGTCTGCTGCAAGTGGCGTCTGCCCTGTTTCTACTTTTAAATGGGTTGTCTCACTCTAATATTTATCAGTATGAATTTTCATTTTTAAATGTTCTTTTATCAGCTTCATCAAATCACTATTCTTACTACCCCCTTCAAAATTCTTATTGTGCCAATATAGATGTTGCAAATTAATATTTGTAAAATACATTTTGAAAACATGACCCTATGTTAGCCCCCAAATTAATAAGAAAGTAATCTCGATCAAAGCATTACATTACCAACACATACTATGGACTGCCGTTCATTAAATGGTGTACCAACATGTTCTCCTTCAGAGCTTCGGATAGCTGGGGAAGTGCTGAGGTTATCCTCAGACTAGTCTTCTTTAGCTGCAAGCATATTTGTCTTTTTGCCTTGTATTTTCTAGCTATGCTATGACATGAAAGGGCTGGGAAATGCTGCACTAGACCAAAATTATTGGGCATGATCTCCAGTGCCATCTGCTGGAAGCAGGCAAAGTTGATCTACTGTTGCTGTAGAAAGCAGGGGTTTTTGTTTGGTTGGTTTGGTTTGGTTTTTGATACTGGGGATTGAACCCAGAGTTTTGAGCATGTTAGGCAAGAGCTCTGCCACTGAGTTACATCACCAGCTCATCTTATTTTTCTGAGACAGGATCTCACTAATTTCCTCAAACTAGTCTTGAACTTGTGATCCTCCTATCTTAGCCTCCTGAGTAGCTGGGATGACAGCAGATTTATTTTTATTTATAAAACTGTAGACATTACAAAAGATCATTAGAAATGGTATTTTGTATTTTTGTATTGCAAAGTGGTATTTTCTAGTAAAAAAGGGCTTATTACTATTTGAAAGGATAAACTTCAATTACATGGAAAAATATGAGACTCTACTCTTTCTTCAAAAAACACCAGATTTTAAAAAATATTATTGAACATGCTAATTCAATTAGTGAGGACACTACACATTAAAAATAATATTGATAAGCTAAAGCACCAGTATTATGGCAAAGAATGTTTAAAACTTTTAATATGTGATACACTGTATTTAAAAAAATCAACTCGAGGTGGGTTGAAGACTTCACATTTTTTGAGACACAAAACTGTAAAACTATATTACAGAGGAGAACAGAGGGACATTGGTCTGGAGAGATATCTTGGGTCTGATCCCCAAAACACAGGTAAAGCTGGGTACACAGTGGCTTGTGCCTATAATCCCAGCTATTTGGGAGGCTGAGGTAGTAGGATCACAAATTCAAGGCCACACTGGGCAATGTAGTGAGACCCTCTCTCAAAAAAAAAAAAAAGGAAGGGTGCTGTTTTCAGTGGTAGAGTGCTGTGCCCCTGAGTTCAATACCAGTACCACATAAATAAATAAATAATAAAATAGAACTACCATATGATCCAGCAATCCTACTTCTGATTTCATATCCAAAAGAATTGAAATCAACATACTAAAGAGACAGCTGCACTTCCAAGTTAGTTGTAGCATTAGTCACATTAGCTAAGATATGAAACTTATGTAGGCATTTGTCATTAATAAATAGATAAAAATGTATATACACAATGGCATACTATTCAACCTTCGATAAAGAGGGAAATATCTGTCATTTGTGACAACATGGATGAGCCTGGAGGATATTATATTGAATCAAATAAACCAGGTACTGAAAGACAAAATCCACATGATCTCACTTACATGTAGAATCTAAAAGTCAGTCTCAGAGAGGTAAAGAGTAGAATGAGGGTTACTAGAAGATGGGGGAGGGGTGTGAATGGGCAAAGGGAAATATTGATCAAAGGTACAAATTTGTGACTAGACAGGTAGAATAAGCTTTACTGATCTAATGCACAGGGTTGAGACTATAATGAATAATAATACATTGTATGTTTTGCAATTGCTTTAAGAGTAGATTTTAAATGTTTTCACCAAATAAACACATGTGAGTTGATAGATTTGTTAATCAGTTTGATTTAATCATTGCATAATGTAACCTATATCAAAATGTCACATTGTACCCCATTATTATATTCAATTATTATTTGTCAACTAAAATAAAATTAAAAACAGTTTGGGATATGAGAAATGTTAAAGAATTAGGGGAGTTGGGTTAGAGAAGACAAGATCATGAAAAAATGATGCACATCTTAAAATATTAGAAAGTTGTCTAACATACAAAAACTCAACCCGTTTGCCCTTATTCTGCTTCATACTGCAGAATATGGGCAAACGGGTTGAGTTTTGGTATGTTAGATGTGTTCTAGTACGAATGGATGTACTTATGCTGGGATTCCTGGAAAAGCTATTCCCACGTTGGGAGGAAAGTTCCATTACATGCTTCCTCCAATTCTAGATTCTATAACCTGTGATTTTATTTGACATTTGGATTTTGTTTAGTTTGATATGTTTAGTAATTACAGTTTTTTTTATTAATGTCCCTAACGTTTTTAAAGGCATATCTAACTTGAGTATAATTTAAATATCCTTCTATTTCTCTATATTTTATTCAAAAAATGAATAATATCTTTAATTTGTTGGTTCACAATCTTGTTCAAAAAGGTTTTTCCTGTTACAACTTTCTTCTTCACTAATGAAAAGTAGAAATCAAGTACAGTCCCATATGCAATTGCTATGTAATGCACTAAAACTAATAGTCATCACATTCTAGGGAGCTCATATGGTTAGAGGGCTTAATCAACATGAAACTGGGATTGGAGAGAGGTTTTTTTTTTTTAAAGTCAAGCGTCATTATTTATTTGAAGCAGTGTGCTGCTGATTTGTCAAATGTCAGTGTTATTGAATATCTCAAGAAAAATATTTCTCTCAGAGGAGAATTCAGCATGTTATTTCATTTATTAACAATGCATTCCAGCACAAATGGTTGTAAAATTATATTCTCATTACTTTGTTATAAAAACTATAACACATTCCCAAAGGGCAGAAAAATAAATGAGCAAACCTTCACAATGTACTAAGTAAGCCGAAAACTTTATTGTCTATGTATGTGTTTCTAAATAAGATATCATTTGTTATTATTAACATTACAAAACAGCTTTTTAAAAAATTGACACATGATAATTATGCATTTTTATGAGGTACAGTGCAATCATTTGATCAGCACTGATCAAATGGGAAGAGGGTTATTTTAAAATAGCAATTTCTCCCATGGGATTCTCTCCTTTTAAACATAACAAAGTAGAGGATTTTATTCTCAAGGAATTCTCCATGAGAAAATTTCTCATGAGAAAAACATGCAGGAGGAAAGAAATATGCATTCTAAAGAATGTCAAGTAGAGAGATGGAAGTGTGAGGCCTCCAGCTGTGGTTGGTAGGCAGGGGAATAAGAGAAGCTGCTCACTTTTCCACCATGAAGGTAGAACGCAGAGGACAGGGAGACACAGAGCTGTGAGGGAACAACAAGGAGGGATGGGGAATTGAAGGAGGAGGAGGTGGAGGATTGTATCAGTTGTCATGAGTAGGCAACTTCAGAGAGACGAAAGATGGAGGAAAGTATTGTAGAAAGCTTTATGTACTTCTTTAAGGCAACTCATAGTTAAGATTTATACTATTTATCAAAATTAGACTCACTGCTTTTGAATGAGACTCCCCACAGAAATATATTACATGGAACTTTAGTTGTAGATTGCACAAACTTAATCCAAAAGCCCACTCTAGGCTTGGCCACTTTTCTTTTTGGATGTAGGAGATTTCTGACATGAGTGAAGTATGTCTATTTCCCAAGGTTAAAAATGCTGTCTTTGTTTTCTACAGAACTCCAGTGGAGCTGTAAGTTGTATAGCTGAAACCACACCATATAACCCGTATACTTTCTCTGTAACACAGGACAAGGAAGTGGTTCTGGTATCTATAAGTTTTCCCTGTGAACTGAAGTTTGGAAAATATGTGCTTTGAAACACTCACTTTGGGCTAAGGTAACATTTCTTTTCTGTGTGTTTATGTATTTTATATTGTTGTTGTAAAATCAGCCAATTTAACTCAAGCAACAAAAAATTGAGGTGTCTGCAAATACATGAGTTCTTTGCAGACACAAAATATAGACACTTTGATAGGAAATATGCACAAATCTTTATACAAAATAGGCACCATCATAATTTTGTTACATGATGATTAGGTACAAATAATAACTACACAATCACTATAATTAATGTCACATGTCTACTTTTGCCGCAGTCTGGCTGGGCACAAAATAACCGAGCCACCACACAAACTTGTAGATTCCAACAGCAACTCTTTATTCTCGAACTGTCACCGGCACTCTACACGCACGTTCTGGGAAAATCCACACCTCCACCAGGCTCTGCATCCCAAAATACTCTCTGAATCCCGCGAGAACTCAACTGGAACTCAAGGAGCGGGCGGGTGCCTGAGGCAGCAGGATACGCCCTATTCCCAGCAGGGTCCACCTTAAACCTGGACCCACCCTAATCCAGCAGGATCCTCCCTAAACCCGGATCCACCCTGGTCCTTGAGCAGGGTCACCTTTCTCAAACATTCATGCAATGTCACTGCAAATGACCTGGGTCTAAGGCAAGCCCATTTCCACAATGGAGAGTCCTCCCTCTAAGCAACATTGGGTAGGCTGACAAAGAAATTGCCATGCATCATTCCTACTTGGCAATGGCTCTCAGCATACTTTGAGAATAGGGTAAAAATTTGAGGTAACTGTTCCCATTTTTTAGAGCACTTAGCAGGTGCCAGGCATTGTTCTATGTACATTAATATGTTATTTCCATTAAGAAGTAGACATTTGAGAAATAATTCTAAGGATGAGAAAGTTGACATTCCCTAAGATCACCCATTAGTGAGTGGAATGAGAAATAGAAGTCACACAGGAGGAAAGGAAGGTTTCCCAAAAGTCTAGCTACAAAGTTCCAGTTACCAGTAGCTGACAAGGTCCATTATAGAATTTTCTCCAGTATGCCTCAGTTGGGCATGAAAAGCATGAAATATTTCAACCACAGGGAGGAATAGCAGTTTCTATTTCTTCCCTAGATTCAGTGAACAGATTACCGAGAACTTACAAAACAAAACAACAAAAGAATTCCTTAGTAAAATTTTACCAAGGCCATGGTAGTCATTACAATTTTGTTTCATTAAAGGAAGAACCAGGAAATATAAATCTCACAGGTTAATAAAAATACTTTGTTATTAACATTTCTTAAAATTAAAAAGAACTTTTAAGGACTTATAAATTAAAGTTTTTAAAAATTTAAAAAATTAAGAAATGGGATTATAAAAAGACCACTATCTGAAGTCCTGAAATGCAACAGACCTTTTCCACTTAACAATTAATTTTACTTTTTTTCTTTTGTCGTGCTGGGGATTGTCACAGGCCATCCATGTGTGTGTGTGTGTGTGTGTGTGTGTGAGAGAGATATGCGCATTTGAGCGTATGGGAAGACTGTGCCTGTTTTTGGACGCTCTTTGGGCCATGCAACACACATGTACACTTTACTCTCGCTCTGAGTGTGTTCCCACACAGCACCCGAGATGGGTGTGACTTGCCAAGATGTCAATCAATCTACTGACCACAAGACATCACAAAGCTAGATTCAACCCCCTGAAACTTGACCCCTTGCCTTATTTGGAAAGAACACTTTATCGAACCTCCCTTTGTGTGCCCCCCCTACCCATAAAAATAAAGAATCCAGGTGCAAGCTCTTTCTTTTCAATGGACCCCTAAGGTCGAGAGCTGTCCTGGATTTTGAAAAGGTATTTCTGTGTGCTTGTGTACTTTCTTCGCCATTTTGTAAATTACTGATGTAGCCAGAATTTGTGAACCCAGCACTGGTCGCCATCCCAGCTTGTTGGTGATAGGGGATCAAACCCAGGGCTGTGGTCATGCTAGACAAACAAAACCATTGAGTGACATCCACAGACAGAAATAATAGTTAAAAAAAAAAAGACCAGCCAGGCTCCTCAGCCCATGCCTGTAATCCCAGCGGCTCAGAGGCTGAGGCAGGAGAATTGCAAGCAAGTTCAAAGCCAGTCTCAGCAATTTAGCGAGGCCCTAAGAGATTTTTATTTTGTTTCAAAATAAAAAAATAAAAGAGCTGGATATGTGGTTCAGTGGTTAAGCACCCCTAAGTTCAATCCCCAGTGCCAAAACAACAAACACATAAGAGAAAGTCTTACCCTCCTTTTCTCTCATTGGTGGTCTGTGGCTGGGCTTCCATCGCCATCTGGTGGTCAATATATAGATATGCTCTGATTTAAGACGATTTGGAGGCACAGAGGAGTGTGATGTTTTCCATTCGTGCAATTGATCTGAAATGAATGCATGGGATGTAAAAACTAAATGGATAAAATAGTTTATTTCTAGGTGATTAGAATGGGGAACAATTTTTGCATGATGAATATTACAGAACCAAAGAAACCAAAATGTTCTTTAATTCTGCTGGAATCATTCAACTAACATTTCGTAGCATCTATGCACTATGAACTGACTTAAGTAAAGCTCTTTGTGTGGTGGTTGAGAGGAGAGGAAAGTCTGCATCTACATCCAGTTATATATATTTTTTGAATAACCTCACTTGTCCTGCACATAAATTTTCAATATAAAGAATGTACTCCTACTAAGAGAGGCCCTGAGCAACTGAGTGAGATCCTGTCTCAAAACAAAAAAATAAAAAAGGACTGGGAATATGGCTCAGTGGTTAAGCACCCCTGGATTCAATTCCTGGTACCAAAATAATAATAATAATGATGATAATAATAATAATAATAATAATTTATTTCTGATAGCATTGTCCAGTTTCCTATTACTTAAGAATACATATAACTTTATATGCATTGAAGCCCTAAAGTGTTATGGTGGTGATGTGGTAGAGAAAAACATGTGGTGGAGGAAAAGCAGCTGGTAGTGCTGGTCACCAAATTGTCCCAGCATTCTACCATATACACATGCCTGGATTATACTTGGTGGTTAGGATGGGCCAGATGTCCAGTTTAGGTCAATGAAGTATAAGTTAAAAATTTAAATATCCCAGACGTGCATGGTGACATATACCTACAATCCCAGTTACTCACTTAGGAGGCTGAGGCAGGAGGATTGCAAGTTTGAGGCCAGCCTGGGCAACTTAGTGAAACCATGTCTCAAGATAGAGGTGTTGGGGATTTAGTTCAGTGGCATTTCAGTACCCTTCATACAAGATTTTAACTATCCCTAGGATTCTAGACAGTTAACATTTGACAGTAAGGCAGCAGAGTAACTCACATAATATTCAGCAATTTGGGAGTTAATTTCCTTAGTCATTTCTCCAATAGTAGAACAAATGAGACATTCAATATACTGCAAGCTTAATATCACCCTCTCCTATAATTAATATGACAAATGGTATGAGATGTAGTACTATATAATGAAATTATTTTTCATACTTTTAACCTTCTATATAAATGCTGCCTTTCAAAGCAGTCAATTTGAGTATTATTTCATCAATTCTCTGGCACTCAAAACACTGGAAATCTTAAGCCTCCATATTTTCCCAGCCACCAATGTCTTCAACTGTTAGACAGAGACTCGTATTTTTTCCTGTCCAAACTCTTGTCAGGCTTCTGAAACTTCTCCCAGGTCATTTTATCAAGAATTCTCCACCTTTGATATCTGATTGTCCTTGGTATCTAATCAGCTTCCTCATGCTCCACCAATTCCTAGGTGATGTCTCTGATCACCCTGGCCTGTCTTTAGCCAGATCTTCTTAGTCAGATTAGGCAGAATCCCCTTTACTCCTGATGTTCCCTTTTAGTAATTTTCCATCCACTGAGCCCACCCTGTGCCTTGGTTACAAATTCTCAGTTGCCCATGCTCTATTGGGAATGGAACCCAATCTCCCTGCCCCCTGTCATGACCCCCACTGCAGGAATCCCTATGCTTATTTCATTGATCCTAAATAAAGCCTTCCTTACTTCCTTACTGTGCTTTAACAAGTATCACTAGATAGTTTTTTAATACTGGCACCTATTAGATATGGAAAATGACAAACCCCAAAATACTGAGGCCTGGGAAAAGGGAGTGAGAAAGAGAGCCATACATTGAGAACATTGACCCTGTGCCAATTCATTCTTTCCTTGTGATAAAACAAACCCTGGGGAGGAGGTGTCCATCAAGCCTACAAAGGCAGTCTCTGGGAAGAGGCCAAAACATTGATCCTTCCATAAACAAGTCCTTTCCAGATTCCAACCACTGACCACAGGCTCTCTATCCAGTTCAGTAAGATAAATCCCAGGGACTGACCACTGACCCCAGACTCCCTCTCATTTTACAGTAAAATGACCCTAAATTCCTGAGTGTCCTAGCTGACATGCTTATTAATGAAGTCATCTCTCAGTTAACCTATATAGGCCCAGTCCCCTCCTTTGTTCGGCGGTTCATTTTCTACCAAGAAAGGTCCATGGGGTTCATTTTCTACCAGGAAAGTGGGTCCATCAGAGGGATTCTATTCCTGAATAAAAGTTCTGCTGAGATGATCCTGTCCTTTTGTGCTAACAGCCCCAACTGATAAACTACTCTAAGAAGCTATATATGATCCTCAGCCCTATAAGTGGTAGTATCTGATATAACTAGGATGAGTTCTAAGACCTTCATGTCCACAACTCACATTGAACCGGATCCTACCCTACCTCTATTGGATTGCTTAATGCTCAAATTTAGAACCAACCCTTCAGTTATACAGGTTCCCTGAAGACCTGGTTTCTTCCACTGAACTCTCGAATAGGGTGATGTTGTTTGGTGGATAGCTTATTGATTACCTCTATCTCCTGCTAGTAAAGTAGTTCCCTTTCCTCCCTACCGCCCACAGCTCCCTAACCCTCCTAGTCACAGGTGTCACTCTCAGCCACAATGCTTTTGCTACATGACCCTCCAGCTGATGGGACTATAAGGCACTTGACATGAACTTTTCTTTGAAAAAGGTAAATCAGAGCCCCTTCACTCTCAATTTAGAATCAAGGATAAAATAATTCAATTTGTTTCGAACTCTCTTAAATGTAAATTCTGGGTCTGTGGGGGACCATGTTCAACTTGACAGTTTGAACATGAGTAGCATCTCTCTCGTCTCCCCGTGATTCCGTTATTATCAGGGAAAAAAACTGGAAAAAGAGTGAAAGACTGGAAGAAGTATCACTGCAAGTGGAGGACTGGCACAAAGGGGTGACAAAGAGCACTGCTGTCAGCCACCAAGGCCTGATCCAGCCCACTCCAGAGGCTCAGCTCCTTATGAGACCGGGACAAAGGACAGACAGTCAGCTTAGATAACAAATGATCCAGGGAAGATGGGGGATAATTCAAAGAAAAGAACAAAATGCTAACACCTCCAACTGAAATAACAACTGAAATAAAAAAGACAGGTTTTTAGACAATTTTTAAAAATTTTGATTAATTAATTAATTATTATTAATTTTAATGCATTAATTAGCTTTGCTTCATGCTACCTTTTGTCTGTATTTCAAATCTTCAAAGCCTATTTTATTTTGTAGGTTTGAATGACAAAAATTGTTTCTCATGTTAAGTAAGCTTAGAGCTAAATGTTGAAGAATGTTGTGTAACTCTTATCAAATAAAGTCTTTGATTTTTTAATATTAAAAAGATGTATTAGTTATACATATTAATAGAGTTCAATATGATATTTCCATACCAGCATACAGTATGCACTGATTAAATCCAGTTTCCCTTTATTCTCCCCCACCCTAATCTCTAGTAATCACTACCCTATATTCAGATTGACTTTTTTCCCCACAGATGAGAAAGAATATGTGATATTGTCTTTCTGAGTCTGGCTTATATCACTTAACCCAATAGTCTCCAGTTCTACTCATTTTGCTGCAAATGACAGATTTCTTTCTTATTGATGAAATAAAATTCCATTTCAAATTATGCCACATTTTCTTTACCTCCATTCATCCATAGATGAGCACCTAAGTTGAGTTCATATCTCACAATAAACATGGGTGTGCAGGTATTTCTGATATGACAATTTCATTTCCTTTGTATGTATACCCAGAAGTGGGGTAGCTGCATCATACAGCAAATCTATTATTAGTTTTTGAGGAACCTCCATACTTGGAATGGTTTCAACTAACCAATGCGTGACTTGAGACCTGAATGTGGCCAGTGAGTCCGGTGGACCTCCTGAGGTCTGTGCCTTTCATCAAGTTTCTCTGTTACCTGGCAATAGGTTGCTGTGACTCCCATGCTGTAATACTTTTCCTTGTCCCCAGCAGGTTGAATGTACCTGTGGCAATCATACCTGTCCTTGGAGGTCTGAATCTCAGTCTCTGTGAGAGATGCTCCTTCTGAATTTCTAAATTTCCTTCCTCTTGCACTCTCTATTGGCTTGAAAGGGAGAAACTGCCATGGATTCTATACTATTCTATATTGGATATTCTGTACTCTTTCTATATTCATCCAAGTCCTCCTTTTTGGTACTATGTCGCTTTTTAACTATATCATTTGCTTATATTAAACTTCTCTTTAGATAACTGGGATTTTTTTCCTTTTTAAATTTTTATTTCTGAGGTACTGGGGATTGAAAGCAGGGATGCTCTACCACTGAATATACCACCAGCCATTTTTATATTTTATTTTGGGACAGGGTCTTGCTAAATTGTCCAGGCTGGCCTCAATTTGTCATCCTCCTGCTTCAATCTCCTGAGTAGTTGGGATTACAGGCATGGGCCACTGTACCTGGCAAAACTGGTATAGTTTTTATCTTCATTATTGGCCCCTGGCTGATATAACAAATCAGAGGGAGGATTTGGGAAAGACACCAATCATAATATTAAAAAAAATAATTTGACTTCATAAAAATTAAAGATTTTTGTTCTTTTAATGATACTGACAGGTGGCAAACAGATGTGAGTGGTGGAAACAGAACACGAAGTTGAGGGAGTAATTCTTTAAAGTGGGGCCACTGTGCTTACCCCCACCTGCTTTCTTTCCAAGAAGGAATTTGCATGCAGCCCTGTCTGGCTTAGGACAGGATATGTCACATTCCTCAGCAAACTACTTGTTATCTGCAAGGAAATGCAGATAACTTTGAAGGGAGATAATTTTGAAACCCTTTTCACAGACCAGATTCTGGTAGATAAGGATAATTCTTCCTAACCATAAAACCTGTAAGAATGTATGATTAAGGATCCAATTAGAACCGGGCAGCATGGACCAAGGTGACCTAGAGTTGTCATTACAGTGGGAACTTGAAAGTCTGATGTCATCCTACTGTCAGTCAACAATCAAAAGGTGGACCTGGGTGGGACTCTCTGGAAACTTCTCTGGGATCTCCTATAAAACTAGAATGTAAGAGAGGCACTCTGTCCCTCTCTTCTCTGAGAAGACCTACTCTTCTTTTCCTATCCCTTCAATAAACTCATTCTTGTTACTCCAACCAATACATCTGAAATCTTTCTGGCTTGATCCCTAGAATGAGGGTTTGTATCTAGGGGGTCTTCACTCTGCATCTGTTTTCTGGAAGGCCCCAGCCCTGTAACACTATCAGTTCCTTCCCATAGCACTGGAATCCTCTCTTCTCACTTATATAAATCCTACTCTGTTCACTCTTCCCTTTTGTTATCATCTGGATTTTATTCTTCAAGTTTGCGAGATAAGTGGAGTGCAGTGGCACATGCCTGTAATCCCAGTGGCTCTGGAGGCTGAGGCAGGAAGAGCGCAAGTTCAAAGCCAGCCTCAGCAATTTAGCGAGTCCCTAAGCAACTCTGTGAGACCCTGTCTCTAAATAAAATATAAAAATGGGCAGGGGGTGTGGTTCAGTGATTAAGTGCCCTTGGGTTAAATCCCCAGTACCAAAACAAAACAACAACAACAAAATCTAAATTTGTGAAACAAGAACCCAGAAGGAAATTGGTGAGAACTTCAGCCTGCACAAATCCCATCTTTCAGCAGAAGCAAGGAATCTAGTTTCAAAATCTCAAAACTCTGGTTTCAAAACTATTTAAAAAGTAAAGAGACAATGCAGTCTAGTAGAAAATATTTGCAATAGATTTAGCTAACAAGGGACTTGTGTGCATAATATATAAAGTATCTAAAAAATAAGAAGATGCAGGGCTCAGGGACACATGACTGTAATCCCAGTGATTTGGGAGGCTGAGGCAGGAGGATTTTGAGTTCAAAGCCAGCCTCAGCAATTTAGTGAGGTCATAAGCAGCTTAGGGAGAACCTGTCTCAAAATAAAAAATAAAAAGGGCTAAGGATGTGGCTTAGTGGTTAAGCACTGCTGGGTTCAATCCCTGGTTCCATAAATAAATACATACAAAAAATAAAAAATAAGAAGATTGTGTTAATTTGATAGGGTTGCCATAACAAAATACCACTGAGTGGCTTAAATAACAAAGATTTATTTTCCCACAGTTCTGGAAGCTAGAAGTCTCAGATCAAGGTGTCAGCAGGTTTCCTTTCTTCTGAGGCCTCTCTCCTTCTTGAAGATTCTGTTTCTTACTCTGTTCTACCATGGTCTTCCCTGTGTGTGCCTGTCTGTATGCAGATCTCCTCTTCTTATGAAAACAAAGGAGATACTGGCATTATATAGCCCGAGCATTCTCCCTATTGCAATAGTTCTTCTCCTCCTGCAATGAAGCCTCTTCTTACCCAAGACTGGATTTGATTTGATTTGCCATTTCCTTCCCATTTACCATATATTCAGAGTGGTGAAATAGAGTAGGAATTAAGCAAGTAAATACCTTAATAGCCACTTACAACTCAGTAAAGTACACATTTTGCAGATCCTGCTAAATAATTTTTCAGGCCCAGTGCAAAATGAAAATTCAGGCTGTCTTGTTCAAAAGAGCAGGGTAAAAGTGCCAATAAAAGAACTAAAATAGTTTTTTTTTTTCTTTTCTTTCATAGTCTTCTCAACTTCTTATGTGTCTTTTACTTTTTATTAAATGTTGTTTTAAATTTAAACATTTTTGAATTTAACTATTAGCACAGATTTTACCATTAATCTTTTTAATAATATATTATCTTTTAAAATACCTTTATTTTATGTAGTGCTGAGGATCGAACTCAGGGCCTCACATGTGCTCTACTGCTGAGCCATAGCCCCAACCCCACCATTCATCTTTCAAATGTACAATGCCAATTTAAATGCAAACATGTGGAATCTCCAAAATACACAATTTGTGCTTCTTAGCTTGTGTATGCATATGCATTTTGTTTTCAGTGGAAGATTAAAAATGTACAAGATTAACTTTTTGTGTGCATGTGGTACTGGGGATTGAACACAGTGCCTTGCATATGATGGTAGGCAAGCGCTCTGCTACTGAGCTACAACCCCAGTCCCTTTTTTCATTTCTTGACACACTCACATTCTACTAACTGTCTCCTTTCAGCTTACTGAAGAAAAAGGAAGGATTGAAGGGAAACGCAACTATGAATTCCCCTGTATTTTCCTCTCCAATGACATTTTTAGTGTAAGTGGTTTGTTTTAGTCAGCTTTTTTGCTGCTGTGACTGAAAGGCTGGACCAGAACAACTGTAGAGGAAGAAAGGTTTATTTAGGGGCTAGGAGTTTCATAGTTCTCAGTCCATAAGAGGATGGTTCCATTCTTTGGGGCTCAAGGTGAGGTAGGACATCATGGCAGAAGACTGTAGCATAGGGAAGTGGCTCACACAGTGATCAGGAAGCAGAGAGAGAGGTCTCCACTTGCTAGATACAAATATATACCCCAAAGCCAAACCCCAATTCCCACCTCCTCCAGCCACACTAGCAGCCCTCAGTTTCCACTCATTTAATCCTCTTTTGGGGGGAGGATTAATTCACTGATTGGGTTAAGACACTTACAACCCAATAATTTTTCCCCTGAACCTTCTTGTATTGTCTCACACGTGAGTTTTTGGGAACACCACATCTAAACTGTAACAGGTTGGTTCACGTGAGAGGGGGGTGTAACATGAATAAGGAAAAATGTAAGGTTCCTTAGTTATTTATGGTTTTTAGAATCCTGTTGACTTTTTTGGACATTCAAAGCAAACTCTTGTTTGGATGAAAAGTGTGGTTTCTTGAGACTGAGAACCAACACCCCAGTCACAGCCTAACATGCTCATCTGCACTCTCCTTGAGCCTCTCAGAAACTCCGTCTCTTCCACCAACTGCATCATCCTTGGGCAAACTACTATCCTCCATTACCTGGGTTACAGATAGAATCTACTGAGTCATCTCTGTTTCCACTTCTTTTCCTGTAACCTGTTTTACACTTTGTAACCAGAGTAGTCTTTTCAATACCAACCCTGATCATGTTATCCCTAATTTTTAAGAAAAAGCCCTTTAGAGTTTTACTGTATCTTTTTGTTGCAATTTCATTTTGCAGCATGCTCCATGTCAGGCTTTCCATTCCTGAACACTGGCTTTGCTGCTCTTTGATTACCCCATTTCTTCTCTGCTTGTCCTGAATTTGCTGGGTCTTGTCTGATCACCCTACATTTTAGTCAGTTTTTTCCCTGCTGTGACCAAAAGACCTGACAAGAACAATTTTAGAGGAGGAAAAGTTTATTTGATGCTCATGTTTTCGGAGGTCCTAGACCACAAATGGAAGACTCCACTTCTCAGGGCCTGAGGTAAGGCACCATAATGGTGGAAGGGTGTGGAGGAGGAAAGCAGCTCAGAAGTGACTACCAGGAAGCAGAGACACTGCAGACCAGGGACAAAATGTATACCCCAAAGGCATGCCCCAAGGACCCACCTCCCCCAGCCACACACTATCAACCTACAGATAACCGAAGTAATCCCATCAGGGGATTAATGCCCTGACTAGGTTAAAGTTCTCCTAACCCAAACATTTCACCTCTAAACTTTCTTGCATTGTCTCACACATGAGCTTTGGGAGGACACCTAATAGCTAATCCAAAATACCCTATTTTTTTCCTTCCTTCCCTTTTCAACAATTACCCTATTTCTTTATATTCTTTCCTGGAGAACACTTCCCTACTTTCATATAGCCTATTCAAATTAAATCTCACTCATCCTTCAGGTTAAAATTTAAATATTCTTTCCTTGAGGAAACTCTAACAAGTTCAAATTTTCTAATTATCTTTCTTGTAGAATTGACTCTCTCTCCTCGTAGCACTACTCACAATTTCAATTTTAGATCTGTTTTTGTACTTATTCAATTACCTTCCTTTTCCAGAGTATAGATAAAGGAGAGAGAAGAAACCCCTTTTGTGCATACATTTTTTTTTTGGTCCACATTTATTGTGGGTGGGGATTGATGATTTATTCATGAGATTTCCTGAATGATGTTTCTTTCGTAACAGACCATGTCTTTTTTATTCACTATTATTTTGTCCTACTCCTCCACACCTAGAACCTTTCCTATTATATACTAGGAGCTCAACAATTAATCAATCCTTGAATGAAATGATAGCCCAGCTGATCAGACTTCTAAATTATAAAGAATTGCTGATTTCAATGAGTGCCTAAGTAGCATTGAAAATAAACATATTAGTTGCTTGCAATGGCACATGCCTATAATCCCAGTGGCTCTGGAGGCTGAGGCAGAAGGATTGAGAGTTCAAAGGAAACTTCAGTAATTTAGCAAGGCCCTAAGCAACTTAGAGCCTGTCTCAAAATAAACAAACAAAAATGGGCTGGGGATGAGGCTCAGTATTTAAGCACCCCAGGGTTAAAAAAAATTCCCAGTACCCAAAATAAATAAATAAACCCATTGTCCAGATGTCTGAACACTCCTTTCTTTTTCCTTTGTCTTGCAAATTTACCTTAGTCTCTTTCAAAATCACAATTGTAGGATGAGTATAATTCTCTGGCCCTTTGAAGTAGGAATTTGGAAGGATTCACATGATCTTACTACTTTCTTCATCTCCACACATCTCTGGACCCTCTTTCTGTCTATTCCTGATATAGTTCTTGCTAAAAATCCCCCTTTTCTCTCTTTGGGCCAGTCTTATGGTGCTTCCAACATCTGGTATGGTTTATGGGGACTCTTGCTTAGAAATAGAAGTTCTTTCCAGACCACGAGATAGTCTAGTAAACACAAATGAATGAATATAGCATGAAGAACCATTTCACAAGGAAGTTGCCCTGGAAGAGGGCTGCTGTAGGAAAAGGAGGCATTAGCCTGTTACTTAGTCCCTGTAGCCTGTTCACTCCAGCCCAATCAGGAACTTTCCGTCACATTGTGTGGTTTGCTCTTCCAGCGCTCGGCAGACTGTATGGATTATAGTATGTGCATTGGCACTTGTTATATAGCAAGTGCAAACAGCTGGGCTTCTTGTGTCAGTCCAGTGCCAAGATAGAATTCCTCATAAGACTTTTAAACTGCTTTTGCAGTCAGTAACATCAGTGACTGGGAAATCAAACATTTTATCTAGCGGTTTGTGAACTTATTGCTATTTTCCAGATGTTTTCTAGGGCTATTTCTCAGATGTTGATTTGTGGTGGCGTTGATATTTTCTTTCTATAGCATTTTATTATTTTTGAGCAGTGATATTTAATTTAGTTGGGGGGAAATGTCTTTTCCAAACTCCTTGTTTCTGATGACACACAGTTATTCTGTGTCTCATGTTAATCCCACAAACTATGGGACTTGGCCCGATATAGACATGACTAGACAAAAGCAGCTTTAGCAGAGCTGCTGCACCAGACTTCCACTTTTATCAAGCCTTCCAGATACACTGACAGCTCATAGGTCCACAGCATGTTAGAATTGGCAACATTCTTTATTCAGACCCCCTCTCATTCACAACAGCATAATAACTGGAACTCATAGTTGCTAAGTAAGAGGACCCTGGGCCACACGGCTAACTATGGGTAAAATTGAAACTGGGACCAGATCTCCCAGATACAGCAGAGAGGAAACCATTTTTTCTTACCTTTTACCTGGAGGCATGTGTAAGAATTCACTGGTCCTCTCCAGTAACCCCAAATTCATTCATTGGCAAAGAAGTATCTTGATTGCATTTTTTTTTTGGCCTTGCACGTGCCAGGCAAGCACTATGTCATTGAGCATATTCCCCAATCCCTGTCTGGACAGTATTCTGGGGAGGCAAGACACCCTCCTGCTTCATATTTAGGGCCTATCACTGGGCCTCATGGCCAGCCCTGCTGTGTGGGGCACTGCCACCTCCTTTCCTACAGGCTCACACTGCTGAGGTGTCACCTAGTGGAATGGCTCCATGCAAAGCCACTTGGTCCTTTGTCTCCACTCTCTAGTCCCTTCTTTCTCTCCATAATTTCCTCCCCGCCACACAAACTCACAAAGGGCCTCTGAACGCTTTCTCCATCCATGGTGAAAGTTCAATCAAGTTCAGTGTGCTACGAGGCAGAAAAGTTTGGCCAGTTTGACAACAGTTTATAAATAACTCAGGGTGGATGCTGTCGACAATGGGAAGTATATATGGGGAACACCAGCATTACCAAAATGTGTTCTTTGAAAATGAAGAATGACAGCATCCAG
Source organism: Marmota flaviventris (assembly GCF_047511675.1). Classification (NCBI taxonomy): domain Eukaryota; kingdom Metazoa; phylum Chordata; class Mammalia; order Rodentia; family Sciuridae; genus Marmota; species Marmota flaviventris. The sequence goes on from NC_092504.1 coordinate 88,311,460, forward strand.
ACCAATTCCCCCAAAGCTTAACAGAAATTCTCATAAAACTGCAGGTAAGCTTACAGTATATTATATAAGTTTTAAACTCTGGAGCTGGGCCGAAAACGTCACCTGCTTTAGGTCTTCGCATAGACACTTAAGAGCTACAGAGCAATACAACTGACCAGCAAAACACTTTTAGATTTGGTCGTAATCATTGTAATCTATAGACTGTCAACTTGGGGGTAACTGGTAAAGTAATTTGTGGTCTCTTTTTGTCTGTTTTAATTGATGATTTTTCTCTGCAGCTAGCCTTACAGGAGAAATTGAAATACAGCTGCTGCATTATAAATCCACAAAGTGAAATACGTGGTGTCCAGCGAATAATGAGAAGGCCCCCAGAATAGCTCCTCTAACAATCCTGCTGGCTTCCTTTACTGGAATCCTTCCTTGTGGGCTCAGGGATGATTCATGCGTTGAGGGCAAGGGGATGTGGAATTCAAAGCCACACTGGGGCAGAAAGGAGCCCAGAGCATATTGTTGAGAATTAGCCAGGTGAATTAACAATAGCATGAAGGACTGGAATGAGCTTGGAAATCCGAGTCAAAGCTCAGCCCTATGAGAACATACCTGATTAATCTTATTTGATTACGTTAACTCTTTTACTATTTGTCAGCATGCATATACTTAGACTTGTTGGCACCATTGTCCAATACAGAACATATTTATGGTCAGTACTGTGGCTGTCCATTCTGGATCTTATTTAAGTGGAATCTTTCCCTTGGGCAGGCTGGGCCAGACTGTACCGCACATTTACTAGACAAGGCCCTCCTGTCCCAAGTGCCTGGCTCACCAGCCTACTCCCTCTACATTCCATCTTCTTCCCCTCTTGGCTGCTGATGTTGATGCCTCTCTGTGGTTTGGGTCCTCACCCTACTCTTCTAGCTTAATATAGCCTCTTTTGGCTTTTGAATTTGCTTTTTTTTCTCTTGTCCACATTTTCATCTCTCTGCCTTGGCTTGAAGCATGCAGAATCTCAGGATGAGAAAACCATTCTACATTTAGCTTTGGCATCGGCCCTTGGCATGGCCTTGCCACTCACCTGCCCTGGGAAGGCCCAGATGCTAATTAGGAAGCAATGGTAGTGAGTAGCTTTTTTTTTTTTTTTTTCCTTGGTGGTGCTGGGGATTGAACCCTGGGCCTTGCACAAATGGTATACAAGTGCGTTACCAACGAGCTACATTTTTAACTGGAAGGTAACATTTTAAAAGAATTTTTCTATCCAGAGGTTGAAGTAGAGTTTGGATATGTAAGGGGGAGGACGGGGAAATGAGGAGGTGGGCAAAATCACCTGTACATATTATTCAGCTATTCAAATAAGTCCATTCCTCAAGTGCCCCGAAGGAATACAATCTGATCCCATCAACATGTTGCTGTATTAAAATGTTCCCTATTCATTTGGTACATACATTCCATTTGCTGATTAAACTTAGCTTCTCCAGGGCAGAGAGTGAAACTTTATTTCTCTTATTTCCGTTGCGGAATAGGCACTCAATTTTTCAAAGTGATGAACTGACAGATTCACCATACCAAACCCTGCAGGTTAGAAAGTGTGAGCTGTTGATTTGGGTACAGGTGTCACAACCCATTTAGAAGGCAATCCCTGTAGACCTGATAAATTGCATGATGTGGGCGTTATTCTCTCCACCTACCCGTTCAGCCACACAACACTGGTATTTTATTGAAACAAAATTCTATTAAAATAAGCATCAAGTAATGACTCCAGCAACAGAACCAACACTGGGAACTTTAGTAAAACTAATATATATGCACTCGCGGCCTAAAAATGAGAGTGACAATTATCATTTAAAATGCAATATTTAGGCTTTATGGGGACTTGAGGAAGCAGAGGAGCATTGTTGCTGCCAGGCCATTTAGCTCTTCCCTCTTCGCTTGCTTAGTGGCTTTGATAGGTGGGGACTTTAGCTCTATATTTCTTTCCCACCACTCACTGCCTCAACAATAGTTCAGATGTTCACAATCTCAGACCTCAGTTATTGTTAATAGCTTCCTCATTTTCCTTTCTGCCTTTGGTTCTTCCTTTTCTTGTCCATCCAATGTAATCCTATGGGATTGACCTCCCTAGAGCACAGGGCTGATTGCGTTGACTGTTTAGTCATAAGGGTTCAATCTGTCTTGTGTGTTTAGATCCTCTTTCCTTGGTTCAGCAATCAGCACCATGTCTGAGCCAGCTATAATCCACAGCTATAATCCATTCCCCTGTGTTTACCTGAACTGCTTGGTTTAGTGCTCTGGGCTAGACACCCAGATTTTAATATTAGATTTGGTCATTTCTACCATCTTTATTATTAACTTGCTTAAGTTTTGGGTCCTTCACTGGTAAATTGTTGATCATTGTAATTATCTCATAGGAATATTTTTGAAGATCAAACAAGGTAATGAGTAGTAATGAGTATAATACATTTAGTTCTAGATCCACAGTAAAGGTAAAAAATTATGTTATTGTGTTTAAGTCTTACTATTGCTATAATTTCCTTACTAGATTCCAACTATCTTGAGGGTTAAATCTTTTTCTCTAGAAGGGGTCAGCAAACTTTTTCTATAAGACCAGCTCAGCTAGTCAGTATTTTAAGCTTTGCAGGTGATGCATCTCTGTTGCCTTTTAAAATAAACCTTTTAAAATGTCAATTCATCCCTGGCTCATGGGTTGTAGCTTGCCAATTGATGCTAGAGAGCATCCAGATCAGTATTTCCTGTGAGGAAATTTCTTGAGCTGTTGTCTGATTTAACAGCTGATTCCATATTGGACCCTACAGGTATGTCTCTGCTCTTGTTTTACCCTTTGCAAATGACTCCATTTTGCTCTCAAACACTCTAATATTCTAAATCCTGATTTTCCCAGCAAATCTGGTTCCAGGAACAACTTGAATGGAGGCTGGGGTGAGTTGTCCCTTCACACAGTGACTTCTCTAGGTTGTTAGTTTGTCTTTAATCCAGTCTAGCAGGGAGACATGTGCTAGGATTAAAAAGTAGTGAGAATGTTAGAAAAATATTAAGTTGCATTTAGATGGCAGCAAATGGTTTCTCCAGGAAAGTGTAAAATCCTTGCTCCCACACTGGCTTTAATTGAATATCAGACAAATTCAACATTACTGTTGCAAAAGAAAATGAGAATGTTGGTATTTGCATATTCTCTCCCCTTGCTAACTACATTTACATATCAATCCTGAGATAGCATACATTATTTTCTTTTAAGCCTTGATTTTACCACAACAGCAAAAATTACATCTAGGTAATTTTACAATAGGTAATAAGAATCTTACCATAGGTAATATGTGTTTAAGAATGAGTGGCTTACTCTGAGAATTATTATTGTTGTCAGTTCAGGTGCTGGCTATGCTTAAGGAAATAATATGACATAACTAAATTTAAAGCACAAACTAAATGTGTTTCATCACCCTTAAAATACTTTCATCATGTGCAACATGATAAAGTGGGGTTCATCCCAGGGATGCAAGGTTGGTTCAGCATAAGAAAATCCATGAATATCATTTATTTCATCAATAGACTTAAAAACAAGAATCACATGATTATCTCAATAGATGCAGAAAATGCATTTGAGAAAATGAAACATTTATTCATGTTCAAAACATTAGAAAAACTAAGGATAGTAGGAACATAACTCAACATTGTAAAAGCTATCTATGCTAAACCCAAGCCCAACATCATTCTAAATGGAGAAAAATTGAAAGCATTCCCTTTGAAAACTGGAATAAGACAGGGATTCCCTCTTTCACCACTTCTATTCAACATAGTCCTTGAAGTTTTACCCAGAGCAATTAAAAGAAAGAAAGAAATTAAAGGAATATGAAGAGGAAAAGAAGAACTCAAACTATCCCTATTTGCTGACGACATGATTCTATATGTAGAAGACCCAAAAAAACTTCACCAGGAACCTTCTAGAACTCATAAATGAATTAGCAAAGTAGCAGGATATAAAATTAACACCCATAAATCAATTGCATTCCTATACATCAGTGATGAATCAATTGAAAGAGGAATTAAGAAAACTATACCATTCACAATATCCTTGAAAAAAAATACTTGGGAATCAATCTAACAAAAGAGGTGAAAGACCTCTGCAATGAAAACTACAAAACACTAAAGAGAGAAATTGAAGAAGACCTTAGAAGATGGAAAAATCTTCCATGCTCTTGGATGGGCAGAATTAACATTGTCAAAATGGCCAAACTACCAAAAGCTCTCTTCAGATTTAATGGATTTCCTATAAAGTTTCTGATGATAATATTCATAGAAATAGAAAAAGCAGTCATGAAATTCATTTGGAAAATTAAGAGGCCCAGAATAGTCAAAGCAATCCTCAGTGAGAAAAGTGAAGCAGCAGGCATCACAATACCAGACATCAAATTATATTACAGAGTGATAATAACAAAAATGGTATGATATTGACACCAAAACAGACATGTAGACCAATGGTCCAGAATAGAAGATGCAGAGACAAATCCTCATAAATACAGTTACTTTATTCTAGATAAAGGTCCTGTAGACATATATTGGGAAAAAGATAGCCTCTTCAACAAATGGTGCGTGGAAAACTGAAAATCCATATGTAGCAAAATGAAATTAGACCCTATCTCTCACCCTGCACAAGGCTCAAGTCAAAGTGGATCAAGGACTTAGGCATTAGATCAGAGACCCTGTGCCTGCCAGAAGAAAAAGTAGGCCCAACTCTCCAACATGTTGACTTAGGAACTGACTTCCTCAATAAGACCCTAAAGCACGAGAGGTAAAATCAAGAATCAATAAATGGGATGGTATCAAACCAAAAAGCTTCCTTCCAGCCAAGAAAACAATCAAGTACATGAAGAGAGAGCCTACAGAATGGGAGAAAATCTTTACCACATGCGCCTCAGAGCATTAATTTTTAGGATATAGAAGGAATTCAAAAAGCTTAACACGGAAAAAATAAATAATCCAATCAATAAATGGGCAAAGGAACTGAACAGGCACTTCACAGAAGAAGAAATACAATAGGTCAAAAACTTATGAAAAAATGTTTGGCATGTCTAGCAATTAAAGAAATGCATATTAAAAGTACACTAAGATTTTGGGCTGGAGTTGTGGCTCAGGGGTAGAGAGCTTGCCTAGCACATGTGAGGCACTGGGTTCAATTCTCAGCACTACATAAATATAAATAAATAAAATAAAGGTATTGTGTCCAACTACAACTAAAAATTTTTTTTAAAAAAGTACATTCTCACTCCAGTCAGAATGGCAATTATCAAGAATACAAGTAACAATAAATGTTGGTGAGGATGTGGGGAAAAAGGTACACTCATACATTGCAGATGGGACTGCAAATTGGTGCAGCCACTATGGAAAGCAGGATGGAGATTCCTCAGAAAACTTGGAATAGAACCATCACTTGACCCAGTTATCCCACTCCTCAGTTTATACCCAAAGGACTTAAAATCAGAATAGTATAGTAACGCAGCCACATCAGTGTTTGTAGCAGCTCCATTCACAATAGCTAAACTGTGGAACCAAACTAAGTGCCCTTCAACAGATAAAGAAAATGTGGTATACATTATACAGTAGAATATTATTCAGTTATAAAGAAAAATGAAATGATGGCATTTGTTGATAAATGGATGGAACCGGAGACTATCATGCTAAGTAAAATAAATCAATCACCAAAACCAAAGGTGAAATGTTCTTTCTGATATGCAGATGTTAACACACAATAAGGGGGTGGGGAGTGAAAATAGAAGTTCATTGGATTAGACAAAGGGGAAGGGGAATAGAAAAGAAAGTGGAATGATGTTCATATATGAATAAACGTCCAGTGTGGTTCCCCATCATATGCAAACACAAGAACGGGAATTTATACTCCATGTAAGCGTAATATTTCAAAATACACTCTATTGTTATGTATGACTAAAAAGAACAAATAAAAAAATAAAAAAATACTTTGATCATTATTCAATAACTTTGAGTCTGATTATTATTATTTATATTATTTAAACTCTATAAATTCACATGTTTTCTTACCAAAGCAATATTAACTAATAAATCTTAAGCAATGGCCATGCAAACTTCATTCCTCAAAACCAGCCAACATCACACTGTGAAAGTAGTGAGTTTTTTCATTGAGAAGTACTAATATATCCACTAGGTGTCGCTGCTGTACCCTGAATTAGCCAAAAGAAGGTAAAGGGAGAAAATGTAATAATTCTACCCATAAATTCATTATAATGATTATTTTAAACAATCATTACTGTGGAAGACATAGAAAAAATGGTACTTAACTTATTTATATGTAATTTTGAATAATCTTTCATTTACAACTTTTGTTTTATATATGGAAAGAAAAATATCTTGGGAGAAAAGTTAATAAGTCAATGCCAATATTTATTTTTTAGAAGAACAACCAAAAGGAATACATAAAGATAAAAAAATTAAAAATAAAGTGCATAAATAGACTATAGACAATGTTATGTATTAGGAATGTTGAAAACTTGGTTAACAGTTATTAATCTGAGAATTTGGTAAAATTCTGTAGCAATCAATTGAAGTCTTAAAGAGACAATCTTAATTTTGATTCTGGCTCAAAATTCACACCCTGTTCATTTTATTTCTAGACCTAGAGAGTATCAGTAGTTGGTAACACATTAAGTGTAAACTGTAAATTTTATGAAGCATGCTTTAATTTACCTTTTAGGACTGAGATGTTGAGAGTCTATGACATTATTATTTATGACAAAATTCGAGACACAGAAGGCCAGGAGACAACAGGCTCATGCCTGCTGTTTGCAGATACTGCAGTAGTTGAATAAAGGCAAAGTGAAATGATGTGGAATTTTTTTCTTTTAACTTTAGTTTCTGTTTTGTCCAACCTGTGGGGAATGACTGTAGACTGCACTTTTCAAGCCCACAATGAGAGCATTACTGCTGCGCTGCTCCTTCCCTCTTATGGAACAAATTTGCAAGGTCTGTGGCAGTGATTCATAGTTCAGGAAAGACACACCTTCCCGAAGCAAAGAGGAAGAAAGAAGGATATTATATGTTTAGTCTTTGCTATTTTTTACCCTTTTGGTTTTCAGTTAAATTATGACTTACAATCATTTGGTTTTGGTGACCCATTAATTCACCAAACAGAAGCTCCATTTGAGTCAACAACTCCTTTTTTTTTTTTAAGTTAAAAATGAATGTATATGCTCTTATGCTTTTCCTGAAACATGTTCTGTCAGTTTGCTAATGTTGGCAGTCTAGCCAATAGGCCTGGACACATCACAAATAAAAATTTAGAGTTTCACATGAATATCTAAGTAATGATTAGTGTTTTCTTTAAAAACGAGCAAATGAAGTCCAAGTCAGTTTTTTTCTTTTTCTGTCTGTGAGTATAATATGAATTAAAATTGCTACCATACATAGGAAGTATTTTTAAGATTGAAGTTGACTTAATGGTATTGAAATATTTGGACCTTCTGATTGTTCCTATGGTTGGGACCTCATTCCACATAAAATTTCATTTTATGTGCTTAATGTTCATCTGTTTCTTTAGCATCCGTCTCTCCCACTGGACTACAAACACAAAAACTTTAATATAAACACTGTCTAGACAAATAAGTGCTATCTATCTATCTTTCTATCTATTGGCAAGAACCAGCAAATGAACAAATGAAGAGAAAAATTGAAACATATGAAATATTAGCCAAGACTATATTCAATCTTAGTTAATTTTTTTTGTGTGTGTGTGAATTGTGAGTCAATCAGATTATTCCTACTACTGAGTGCAGAAGTCCTTTGGTTAGGAGGATCATTGAAGATGCTAAGAAACTTGTCATCTTATTTCCTAAATTCACTTGATCCTTAATTTCTCCTCTAGAATAGTTTTCAGCACCTTGTTTTTTGACTCTGCTGTTTCATGGCAATGAACCTGCCACTTGGGCAACTGATGTGCATGAATTCCTTTTTGGTTTCATCTCTAACCATTGGTTACTCCAGATATTCTAGGCCCACAGGAACACTGAGCAATTTAATTTAGGCCAGTAAACACTACTGTGTACTGTCTGTGGTTGGTCCTGGGCTAGTATTGTGTATATACCGTGATGTTTATTCCTTTGTGTCTTTCCCCTCCTCCTTCACAGCAAAACCCCTGCACATTTCTTTCCCAAACCAAAGGGCAAGGGTCCCACAGGCCACCATGCATGGCTCTATTAGAAAATCAGTACATTGTTTTAGTGTTTATGTGTCCGTATCCTCCACTGAACTATAAGCTCTTTAAAGGAAAGCAGTCAGAAGCAATACGAAGAGAACTACATCCTATTTTTTTTTTAAATCAAGAACCTATCTATATCTGTATCCAAATACTCTGTCTTACTGCTAGAGTAGTGGATGGACAGCCACTTATTTATCTACAGCCAATCAACGAGGGCACTTCCCTTGCATTGTAGTTTGTGTTGGTATAGAATTCTAGTTCTGGAATTATTCTGAAAATTATTCTGGAAATAATTTTCTTTCAGAAATTTGAAGGCATTTTTTCTATTGACTTCTTGTTTACAACATTGCTGAGAAATCCAAACCATTCCTAACATTTGTTTTTGTCTAAAATTGTATATTACAGAAAAATTTAAATATGTTAGGAGAGAATATAATGAATCCCCATGTACCCATCAGTCTGCTTTGACAGTTGTTAACTTATAGCTGATCTCATTGAATCCTTAGCTCACTCCAATTCTCCATCCAACTTTCGATTATTTTCCATCAAGATCTAAAATCGTAGATTTTCATAATACATATTCAATATTTATCACTAAAAGTGATGATGGATCATATTTCTGATCCTTTGTGTTTTTATGTGATTTGTTTTATTCTCCTAGAAAGATTTTAGGAACCTATTGTTTTTTTTCTAAAATAATTTCTGACATTTTTCAGTGACATGCCCTGTGCCTATTTCTGAAGGCCTTATTTTATCTGACTTTCTTTGGTTCTAAGAAATATTCATAAATGGTTTGATGATTTCTTTGTCTCATTACCCCGATGCTGGACTTTTTGGAATGTTGCTCTTCTGTTTTGTTTGTCTCCCTTTTTCCTTTGTGGTGCTGAGAATTGCATCCAGGGTCTCTTGGGTGCCAGCTGAATGCTCCATCGCTTCATCGCTGAGCTACATCCTCAGTCTTTCCTGTCTTTTTTTCCCCCGATGTTTTTTTATTGGTGCATTATAGTTGTACATGACGTTGGGATTTGTTGTTACATATTCACACATGCACACAATATAGCAATAGAATTTGGTCCTATCTGATTTTGATCACTGACTTTTTGTTCAACTTTTCTTAAATATTTTCTCAAATATTATCTTCCAACCCATGTCTTAGAGCTCTTTCCATGTCTTAGAGCTTTTTTCTGCATTCTTTGGATGTTTCTTTTTAAACAATATCTTGCTTTTATTTCATAGATGGAATATATTCTCTTTTTTCTTTTTGATCATTTAATTTTGAGGTTTTTCTCTCCTTCAAAGTAGCCCCCTCCTCCTTTTTGTTTGTTTGTTGGCTGGTTTGGTTCCTGACCAAGAAAGTGTGAGACTGCAAAATTGATTGGCATGCTGAGCTTTGCTGAAGCAGAATCTGGGTGGGCTGTTTATGGGGGAAACTCTGAGGTTAGTATCTTTAAGTCTTGCTCTTGGGCAGGTCAGATTCTGAAGAAAGAAGCTTTTCAATTTGGTTTTTGGATGGTAAACCTCTGCCTGTCAGCTCTGTTGAGAGTTGTGTTGGGGGATGGGAGGGGACGGGATAGGGGTGAGGTGGGGCTGGTGGAGTCTGCATTTGGCCCTAGATGTGTGATCACCAGACATCCCTCTGGTCTCATGGCATCCCTTCTGTTTTATCTAGGTTAGGGTAAGGGATTTGGGAAATTGATCTGCTTCTCAAAACAGTTTTTACCCACACTTCCTTATTTAGGAACATTTTCACGCTCAGTTGCAGATTTTTCTGGTGTTGCCAATTTCTGATCATTTTGAGAACTGTGGGGCACATTACGCTGGATCTGAACTTTCCTTCCTGCCAGCTAGGGATTTGCATTTCTTGGAGGTGCTAAATCAATTATCACACATCCATTTGCTTTCCAACTTCCAAAATTTTGTTGCTGCTGTTGTCTTTATGGTTTTCCTCACACTAGCAGGTTTTGGTATTAAACAAAATATTTATTGTACTCTTTTGTGTTTATATCATCTTAAACTGAAAGAATGCCTCCTTCCCTGTCCTTCTAAACCTTAAATCCCATAGCCACAGTTTAATATGAAGGTGAGCCTTGCTCCTCCTGGTGGGCCTTTTGGTAGGATTTCTGGTAGCCTTTGTGGTACCAAAGTCTCTGAACTTCTTGGATTTGCAGTGAGGAGAGTGAGCTGTCAGCAGAGTCTGGTCCTACTTGATGAGGATGTCTTTGGTCTTCTTAGAAGCCTCATCCAGGTATTTCTGGTAAGAGGCACCAGGGCTTTAGAGATGGACCAGCAAATTTCTTAAATCTGGGTCACATGATCACCATCCTTCACACAGCCACTATGTCTATGCTAACCAAACACTCTTTGCTCAGAGGTAGAACAGATTCTAGCAACTTGTAGTGCTGTTTGTTTGGTTCACTCATCTCCAGGAGTGACCCATTCACTTTGTTGAAGTTGTTGGCCCACTTGCAGTGCACCAAGGCTGTGACCATCTTCTATCCCAAGACCTGCATAGATTGCAACCAATTCTTGCACAGCAGGGATGTAGGTGTAGACAACAGCTTATCACTGTGCAGCTCTGCACCCACAAAAGGAGATTCATATGGAAATTCAAAAGTCCCTGAACAGCCAAAATAATATTGAAAAAGAACAAAGGTGGAGGACTCAATACTTCCTGGATTCAAAACTTACTGCAAAGCTGCAGTAATCAAGACAGTATGGTATTGGCATAAGGTTAAATGTGTGCAGCAATAAAATAGAATTAGAGTTCAGAAATGAATGCTTACATTTGTGGTCATTTGATTTTTAGCAAAGTACCAAGACCATTCATTGGGAAAAGAATAGTATTTTTTTCTTTCTTTTTTCAATTTTATTGGTACATTATAATTATACATATAATTATGTAGTATCATTATACATAATAGTGGCGTTATTGTTGCATATTTATACATGCACAAAATAGAACAATATAACTTTATCAATTTCTTTCCCCAGTACCTCCACTTTCCCTCCTTCTCTCCCACTCCCTAGTAAGAATAGTTTTTCCAACAAATGGTGCTGGGACAACCAGATACCCATATGGAAAAGAATAAAATTGTACCACTATTTTATGCTACAAACAAACAAACAAACAAAATAGCTAAAATGGAGAAAAGACTCAAAATGTAAGAGGAAAATTATAAAACTTTTAGGATAAAACACAGAAATACATTCACATAGTTTTGGATTAGGTAGTGCCCAAACAACAAATGAAAAAGATAAATTGGATTTTATCAAAATTTAAAATTTTAGTACTTCAAAGTACACTATTAAGAAACTGAAAAAACTGACATAACACTGGTTAAAGAAATTAAAGAAGACATATATACAAAAATGCAAAGATGATCAAATTATGTGCATGTAAGAATATGCCACAATGTATCCTACTATTATGGATAATTACAATACAACAATTAAAAAACAATCTTAAAAAAGACATCCCATGTTCATGAATTGGGAGAATTTATACTGTGAAAATGCCCATAAAGCCCAAAGTAATTAACTGATTTAATGCAAGCCCCACTGAAATATCAACGGCATTCTTCACAGAACTAGAAAAATTATCTTAAAAATTATATGGAAACAAAAATATATATATCCCACACAGCTGAAGCAATCTTGAACAAAAAGAATAAAGCTGGAGCAATGCAACGCTCAATAACAAGGTATATTACAGGCTTATTATAATCAAGAAATCTTGGTACTGGAATAAAAATTGACACATAGAACAAAGAAAGAGAATAGAGATCTAAGAAATAAATTCACACATATATAGTCAACTGATTCTTGACGAACTTACCAAAAACATGCATTGGAGAAAAGACAGTCTCTTCAATAAACAGTGCTGAGAAAACTCAAAATCAATATGCAGAAGAATGAAAGTTGACCCTTACCTCTCACCTTGTACAAAAGTTAACTTAAGGGCCAGGGTTGTGGCTCAGTGATAGAGCGCTCACCTAGCACATGTGAAGCACTGGATTCCATCCTCAGCACCACATAAAAAGTAAATAAATAAATAAAGGTTTATGTCCATCTACAAATAAAAAAAAAATTTTAAACAGTCAACTCAAATTAGATCAAAGACCTAAATATAAGACCCGAAACTATGAACTCCTTAGAAGAAAGCAGAGGGGAAGCCCTTCAAAATACCAGTATAGGCAATGATTTTTTGCATATGGCCCTAATAGCACAGGCAGCACAAACAAAAACTGATAAATGGGATTAAAGCAAACAAAGCAATGTCTACACAGCAAAGGAAACAAACAGTAGAATTAAAAGTCAAACTAAAGAGGAGAAAATATTTGCAAACTATCTGACAAAGGATTAATATTTAGAATGTATAAGGAATTCAAAAACATTAGCAACACCGAAAAATCCCTCAAATAATCTAATTTAAAAATGGGCAAAGATCTGAATTGACATTACTCAAAAAAAGAAATACAAATGGCTGACAATTATATCACAAAAACCTTAGTATCATTAGTCATTGGGGAAATGAAAATCAAAACCATAATGAGATATCATTTTACCCTAGTCAGAATGACTATAGTGAGGGGGAGGTAGGGAAGAATAAAGGAATTTTGGATTGTGCAGAGAGGAGTGAGGGGAGGGGTGGACAGTGGGCACGGGAAGGACGGTAGAATGAGGCAGACATTATTACCCTATATACATGTATGATTACTCTACTGGTGTGACTCAGTACCATGTAGAGCTAGAAGAATGAGAAGTTGTGCTCCATTTGTGTACAATGTGTCAAAATGAATTTTCTTGTTTATATTTTGTCATCAAGAACAGCAAAACAGGGCTAGGGATGTGGCTCAAGCCGTAGTGCACTTGCCTGGCATGAGTGCAGCCCGGGTTCGATCCTCACTGAAAACTAAATAAATAAATATTTTTAAAAAGAACAGCAAAACTGAATTACAAATATGACCACTGTTTGACTCAACTAAAAAATGGAAATGGAAATAGTAATGGTGTCCCCCAGAAATGGTCTCTGGACCCATGTGCTATTTCTTACAGGTTATCCGTTTCTTGGGGGTGTTGGAGACCCATTCCTTACTTCTTCCTTGAATAAATGGGTTTTCTACTGTTAAAAAAAAGAAAGAAAAAAAGTGAAAACAACAAATATTGGTGAGGATATGGAGACAAGAGAACTCTTATGCACTACTGATGGAAATGTCAGTCAGTATAGTCATTATGGAGAACAGTATGGTGATTCCTCAAAAACTAAAAATAGATTTACCATATGCTATAGTTATCCCACTCCTGAGTATATATCCAAAAGAAGTAAAATCAGTATATCAGAATTACCTGCATTTCCATGTTCATTCCAGCACTATTTACAACAGCCAAGATATGGAATCAATCTAGGCATCCATCAATGGATAAATGGATAAAGAAAGTGCGACACACACACACACACACACACAATGGAATACTGTTCAGCCATAAAGAGGATAGAATCCTGTTGTTTTCAGCAACATGAGAGGAACTGAGGACAATATGTTAAGCGAAAAAGCCAGAAACAGAAAAACAAATACCATATGTCCTCTCTCATATGTGGAAGTTGATCTGAAAGTAGAATAGTATTTATACCTGGCTAGGAAAAGTAGGGAGGAGGGAGAATGGAGAGGCTTGGTAACAGGTACCAAAAGTATGGTTAGCTAAGAGCATTAAGTTCTAGTGTTCTGTAGCACAATAAGGTGGTGTTTGTTCACAACTTGTTTATTTTATGAAGAGCTTGAGGAGCGGAACATGAAGATCTCAAACATAAATAAGTGATAAAAAATGGAAATGCTAATTATATATGTATTCAAAAGTCACACCGCACCCCATCAATATGTACAATTATGTTTATACATAAGTAATAAAAAGCCACTTAACTTAATTAAAAATGGACATGAGGACATGTCTCTCTAAATATATCCATGTCCTAATTCCTGGAATCTGTGGACATACTAAAAAACATTGAGTTGTACACTTTAATTTTTATTTTATTTTATTTTTTTGATCCTGAGGATCAAACCCAGGGTCTTGTGCATGCTAGGCAAGGGCTATGCTGCTGAGCTACATCCCTGACAGTTTTACACTTGAATTGAGTGAATTCAAGGTAAGTAAATTCAATCTCAAAGAAGTTTCTTTTTTTTAAAAACAGTACAAGGAACTCTCATGTATCCTTTACCTACTTTCACCAATCCTTTACATTTTATCCTTCTACTTTGTCATTCTCTCTCTCTCTCTCTCTCTCTCTCTCTCTGTGTGTGTGTGTGTGTGTGTGTGTGTGTGTGTGAGAGAGAGAGAGAGAGAGAGAGAGAGAGAGAGAGAGAGTATGTGTCTCTCTTTTCTGAGCCCATTGAAAAATCATTTAGGACCGTTGTGACATACAGTTCAGTAATAAAAAAAGAACTATTAATACACACAACAACATGGGTGAGAATTTTAATAATTATGAGGAGTAAAAGAAGCTGGACAAAAGCCTGTATGTTTCTATTCAGATAGAACTATGGAAATTCAAGCCAATGAATAATGACAAAAAGCAGTTATGCTGTTGTCTGTGGAATAGGAAGAGGGGGGGACCACAAAGGAGCACAAGAAAATTTGGGGATAATGAATGTGTTCATTGTCTTGATTGTGGTACTAGTTTCACAGGTGGACACACAGGTAAAAACTTAAGCTGTTCAGTTAAATATGTACAGTTTATTGGATGTAAATTGTACTTCAGTAAAGTTCTTAAACTTTAAAGTTATTCACTTTAAATATAGGCAGTTTATTGATGTCAATTATCTCAATAAAGCATTAGTTGAAAGTTGAAAGACAAATGAAAACTGAAAGAATACTTGTAAGTCATAGGCAAAAGGCTAATTTCTTAATATTACATATTACACTAAATTAATAAGAAAAAGGCTAAAAATACATCCAAAAGTGAGAAGGGATATGAGCAGTTCACCAAAAAGGAACTACAATCGGCTCTTACGTCTAGAGAAAGATACTCAACCTCATTCAAAAGCTTCAAATTAAAACAACACTGACACTATTTTTAACTCTTTTTTTTTCCAGTGGTACATTATAATGATACATAACAGTGGAATTCATCAGGCCATATTTACATGTACATAATTTGATCAATCTCATTCCCTTTCCTCTCACCTTGATTCACTTGCAATGCTCTACTGACTTCCCTTCTATCATTATTATGGGTTTTCTAGTTAGTGCATTATAATTTGTACTTATATAAATTACATAATGTGTATTATATATGCATTTCATGTATTGGCAATTGTGAATAGTGTTGAAATATTATATATTATTATTTTATATGTAAAAATATATATTATAAATAAAAATATATAAAATTATGTACATATATGATGGAATATATATATATATATATATATATATATATATATATATATAATGAAACATTATTCATTCTTAAAAAATTGAAATCCTGTCATTTATTTACAACAACATGGATGAATCTGGGGGACATTTAAAAATTTTTTTTTATTTGTTCTAATTAGTTATAAATGACAGCAGAATGCATTTCAACTCATTGTACACAAATGGAGCACAATTTCTCATTCCTCTGGCTATACATGATGCAGAGTCACACTGTTCGTGCAATCATACATGTACATAGGGTAATAATGTCCATCTCATTCCACCATCCTTCCCACCTCCACCCCCATTCCCCTCCCCTCACTCCCCTCTGTCCAATCCAAAGTTCCTCCATTCTTCCCTAGCACCCCCACTCATTATGGATCAGCATCTGTGTATCAGAGAAAACATTTTGATTTTGGTTTTTTGGGGACTGGCTTATTTCACTTAGCATGATATTCTCCAACTCCATCTATTTACCTGCAAGTGTCATAATTTCATTCTTCTTTAAGGCTGAATAATATTCCATTGTGAATATGTACCACATTTTCTTTATGCATTCATCTGTTGAAGGGCACCTAGGTTGGCTCCATAGTTTAGCTATTGTGAATTGCGCTGCTATAAACATTGATGTGGCTGTGCCACTGTACCATGCTGATTTTAAAGTCCTTTGGGGGACATTTTTAAATGAAATGTCAGGCACAGAAAGACAAACACCACACATTTTCACTTATATGTGGAAACTAAGAAAGTTGTTCTTATAGAAGTGGAGGGTAGAAATGTGGTTACCAGAGGCTGGGAAGGGTGTGGCAGTGGGAAGATGGAGATAGGTTGTTTAACTAGTACAGGGGCACCATTGGGTAGGTGAAATAACTTATAGTGTTTGCTAGCCCAGAAGAACAGTAACTATGGTTGACAACAATTAGTCAATTGCTTCAAAATAGCTAGCAGAGAGGATTTGGATGTTCCCAACATAGAAAATGGTAAATGTTTGAGGTGATGCACATAGCAATTATCCAGGTCTGATTATTACACATTGTGTCCAAGACTGAAATATCATGTGGTATCCTCAAAATAAAAACATTTACTATGCATCAATTAAATATTTAAAAATGTATTTTAAGAAGTGCCTTACCTTAATTCCACTCTTACACCAATGAACTCCTCTGGAACTACCAACATTTTAGTTCATAAACTTATTTATACTGTTTCATAGTTTTCTCCTCCCTCTCCCCCTTCTCTTGCTCCAGCTCCTTATTATCCTTTCCCCAAGCATTTAAAAGAGAAAAAGAAAAAAAAGCATATATTTTGGGGGGTACTGAGGATTGAAAGCAGGGGCACTCGACCACTGAGCCACATCCCCAGCCCCATTTTGTATTTTACTTAGAAACAGGGTCTCACTGAGTTGCTTAGTGTCTCACTTTTGCTGAGGCTGGCTTTGAACTCTCAATTCTCCTAT
This sequence comes from Marmota flaviventris, assembly GCF_047511675.1. NCBI lineage: Eukaryota > Metazoa > Chordata > Mammalia > Rodentia > Sciuridae > Marmota > Marmota flaviventris. The sequence continues at coordinate 88,328,565 of NC_092504.1, forward strand.
CTCAACCTCCCAGGCCACTGGGATTACAGGTATATGCCACCATGCCCAGGAAGAAATATATATTTTTTTATTATTTTGTTTTCTTTTTAGATTTTTTTGGTAGTTGTAGATGGACAGCATGCCTTTATTTTATTTGTTTATTTTTATGTGGTGCTGAGGATCAAACCTAGTGCCTCACATGTGCTAGGTAAGTTCTCTACCACTGAGCTACAGCCCCAGCCCCCCAAAATATTTTTAATGTAAGATTTCTGGGTGTTTTTACAGAAAGAAGATTTCTGAGTTACATAGTTCAAAATATTTCTAGATATTGAATTTCTTATTATTTAAAAAACATTTTCTAGAGGTAAAAAGATGTGAACATTTTCTAATATTTAGAAGCATTTTGCCAAATTGCTTCTGAAAAGATTATATCAATTTATATTCTTACTGAAGTTAATGGAAATGCCCTTTCCTTGATCTTTCATAGTTTTTAAATGCCAATTCAATTCCATGGGCTAAATTCCTATCATTGTTTTAATCTGCACTTTCAAATTGTAAAGAGTTTGAGCAGGGCTTGGTGGAATAGGCCTGTAATCCCAGTGGCTCAGAAGGCTGAGGCAGGAGGATCATGAGTTCAAGGTCAGCCTCAGCAACCTAGTGAGGCCCTAAGCAACTCAGCAAGACTCTGTCTCTAAATAAAATATTTTTTAAAAAGGGCTGGAGATGTAGCACAATGGTTAAGTACTCCTGGATTCAATCCCCAGTACCAAAAAAAGAAAAAAGTTTGATCACTTTTTAAAAGTTATATTGGCCATTTTATTTCTTATACAAGAAATATATTGATTGCCTTAAAACCAACTGTCATTGAAATTGTACATAAAACAGCAATGCTTAATAAATATAATGCTATTTAAGGAATCTATATTTTTTCAGAGTTAAAAAATTTAAAGCAACTGCTTATTAAAAATCTACTCTTTTGGAGAATTGTAACACATTCCGCTGTCATGTATTTAAAAAATAAAATCAATTAAAAAAAAGAAGAAGGGCTAGATAATAATAAAACAAATAGAATCTGAAGAGTGTTTTCTTATACATAATCAAATTTGTTTCGTTAAAGGCTCAAACACAAAGATAAAAAAATAAAAAAATAAAAATGTACTCTTTTGGGCTGCAATTATAATTCAGTGGTAGAGCGCTTGCTTCACAAGTGTGAGGTACTGGGTTTGATCCTCAGCACCACACAAAAATAAAATAAATAAAATAAAGGTATTGTGTTCACCTCCAACTAAAAATTTTTTAAAAAATCTACTCTTTCTCTGTTGATTAAAAATAGCAATTCATTAATTTTAAATCTGCATATATTTTGGATGAGCCATTGGATTTGAAATCTGTTTCTTCAATCCTTCTAATAGCATGACAGAATTACATTGTCCAGATATTTTTGCTGAAGAATTTTAATTCCACTCTTTATTCTTTTGTTATATAATTTTGGAATTGGGATTTTTGATGGAATTACACTTATAAATGAAATTTGGGAGTTGGGAGTTTTAAATTTTTATGTAAGTTCTTCTCATCTGAGAACAATGTATTTTATTTCATTTATTTAGGACTTCTTTTACATTCCCCAGTAAAGTTTTGTGTTTTCCTTTATGTCAGCACTGAATATTTCTTGTTAAGTTTACTCCAAGGTATTTGGAATTTATAGCCCCTTCTCCAATGGTTAGGTTACTTTCTTGTATTATATGATATCACTCAGTGTCGTTGAGCCCTGGGCAGTACCCTGCTGTCAGAGCAGTGGATGTGAGCTTTGAATGCCATAGATCTTACGGACATTATTTATTCTTCTCATGCTTGAATGTAGCCACTTCTTATTCTCCTTTTATGGCTTGCAGAGAGTTTACAGTGACCTACGGCTGGACCAGGAAGAACCAGGACCTCTAGTAGCCCTCCTTCGTTTACATAAACAGCTAACTGGTTGGCTGCCAGCTTCTATGGTGCCACCCCACAGCTAGCTCACCTCTGTCTGTGCTTCTGATCCCCGCTTGAGTATCTGATTCCAGGTACTTCCTTCCTCACAGGGCTTATCCCCGCCCAGGGCCCCTCCAACAACCCTACAAAAAAAGTCAGTTGCTTATTTCTGTTTGAACTCAGAGACTTTCTCCTATACTTATTAAATATCTCTACCATATCACAGGGCATATAAGATCCTGGTTCTAAATCAGAAAATTTCAAAAAGAGAAAGATAATAGTTGTCTGTTGAAGTTGTCTATGTCATGTATGTTTTTTTTTTTCCAAGATAAAACAAGACCTTTTTTTTTTTACATTTTTCATTTTTAAAATTTTCTGTTGTGATAAAACACACGCAATTTACCTTTGTAACCATTTATATTGGTGCATTACAATTACACATAATAGTGGACTCATTATGTAATATTCAAACACGTACAAAAAATTTGCTCACTTTCCTTCCCCACTACCTCCCTTTTCCCTCCTATCATAACAATTTTTAAGTGTAAGGTTCATGTTAAGTTTTCTTATTTGCACATTGTCATGCAACCAATCTCCAGAACTTTTTCATCTTGCATAATTGAAACTTTTTACTCATTAAACAATACCTTCCCATTCCCTGTCCCTGCCAACCACCATTTTATTTTCTTCCTACGAGTTTCATTATTCTATATAACTCATGTAAGTGAAATTACACAATATCTGTCTTTTTTGCAACTGGCTAAATAGGAAACGTCCTCAAATTTCACCCATGTTGCAGCATGTGTCAAAATTTCCTTCCTTTTAAAGACTGAGTAATATTCCACTGTATGTATATACCACATTTTGTGTATGTATTCTCTGTCCATGGACTTGTTACTATGAATATGGATTTCTCTTTAAGACCCTGTTTTCAATTACTTTCTAAGCACTTTGCTAGATTTATGTCATTCAATCCTCATTACAATTTTATGAATCAGATACAATTAATATCCTGTTTACAGATGTGGAAACAGGTCACTTGCTAAGTAATTGTGATTCCAGAACTCCCATGTATTTTTTATTAGTTCATTTTAGTTATATATAATATTAGGGTTCATTTTGACATGATTATACAAGCATGGAATTGTATAATATAATTGCTCTAATTCATTCCCCAGGGCTTCCCTCTTCCCCTCCCTTTCTCCTTCTTCACTCTACTGTTTTTTCTTCTATTCATTTACAGTTTTTATGTAAAATTAGTGCTTTGTGGATATGCATGAAGGTGAGCTTCACAGAGGTATATTCATATATGTGCATAGGAAAGTCAGGTCAGATACATTCCACCAGAACTCCCATGTTTAACACCAGTCCACACTGCTTTGCAGAGGAGAAATCTAAGAGTCTTGTAACAGGGAATGAAAACTAAAAATGAGAAGTGAAAATCATGTTTGCATTATCTATCGTTAAAGTAAGAGGCAGGCATTCATTTTTATCACTTACCATGTTTGAAGAACAGTACAGTAACAAGGATATTCAGGTCATAGCTATTCTGACAGAATGGATTATAAATTGACAGCTATCCAGATAATGTAGAAAATCATCCTGCTTTTGAGTTGTCTTTCGAAAATAAAATTTACTCAGATAATTGCTTTGATATGAGGGATCTAGGAAGGCTATTTCATGTTTTCAAAATTAAGCAAGATCTCTATTTCCTGTGTGCCTATATGCCTAGCCATGAGGAAATAGGGAGAAAACGTAAAAAGAAAGAGAACAACTGGTCTGTGAGAGCCTTATGAAACAGAGCTCCTTGTTGAAACTTTTAGCATCTACCAGTGTGACTCTTAAGGCATTTCTTACAGAATCCTTTAAAAGATTTTGAAATATTATTCTAGGAAAGAAAAATGAGCCTGAACAATCGACTCTTCATAGTCAAACAGCCAGTGTGGGGTGTGGGAACTGCGATGGCTGTCACCCCGTGGTTCAGATTCCTGTCCTATTGATTTGATTGTCTTAATGTGCATCTATTCCACATGTGCTCTTTCAGTACAAATTCCCAAATCTCATGAGAAATGTAAAAATGTGTTCTGGGAACTGTTCTTTAATGGATTGTCTATAAAGTAAGCGTGTGGGTTGCATATATCTTGATTTTTTTTTCATTTTTTTCAACTTAGCTGCACATTAAAATCATCCATCTTCCTTAGGTCTCAAAACACTGCTGTATTTTCAGGATCAGGAAATAAATATGTTTTTGTTTCCTGTTCCCCCAAAATAAATTATTTGAGTTGTTTTTCCAGGCTAAATTGTATTTTACTTCCTTTTAGATTTCTTTTGCCACTGCACTTTTTTCTCCCGTTAGTATAAGATTTATACCCAGCACAAACACATTTCATTTAAAAAATGTAAAGTTGTTTCTAAAAATGGGAATTATTTAATGCTTTTTTTTTTTCCTACAAAATTATTCTCAAGATAGATGGAGGATGTTTTACTAAGTCTGATGAGTTTGGGTTGTACAAAGATGTACACAGCAGTGGATAAATAAATATCTGAGGCAATTTAAAAATGGTCTCTATTTAAAAATAAGCAAAGCAAAACCTGCTACTAAGGGATATGTGGAGGTTGGAGCTGAAGTTTTTGTGACTGCTGCTCTTCTGATCACATTTATGTGAGGGACCTTTCAGAGTGACAGTATTGGAATCTCATCACAGAGATATAGATGACAATAACTTAGTAAGTATAAGACTTTTTTTTTTTTTTTTTTGTTGTTGTTGTTTGTTTGTTATTTGGTTTCTGGTTATGTGACATGAACCCAACTCAAATTTTTTGAGATGTAAAGGTGATTTCAATAGCTGTCAATTGTTTGCTGAACTAAGAAAAAGTTGAACCGACAAAGTTATGGCCTAGGCCTCAACAATAGTTGGAGGGCACATAGGTTGGTTCCATAGCTTACCTCTTCTGAATTGAGCTGCTATAAACATTGATGTGGTTGTGCTGCCGTAGTGTGCTGATTTTAAGTCCTTTGGGTATAAACCAAGGAGTGGGATAACTGGGTCAAAGGGTGATTCCATTCCAAGTTTTTGGAGGAATCTCCATACTGCTTTCCATAGTGGTTGCACCAATTTGTAGTTCTACCAGCAATGTGTGAGTGTGCCTTTTCCCCCACACCCTTGTCCACATTATTGTTACTTGTATTATTGATAATTGCTTTTTTTGACTGGAGTGAGATGGAGTGAGTTTTAATTTGCATTACTCTAATTGCTACACATGTTGAACAGTTTTCATATATTTTTTGGCCATTTGTATTTCTTCTTGTGTGAAGTGCCTGTTTAGCTCCTTTGCCCATTCAACAGATGAATAAGAAAATGTGGTATATATACACAATGGAATATTACTCAACCATAAAGAGTGAAATTATGGCATTTGCCGGTAAATGGATGGAACTGGAGAATATCATGCTAAGTGAACTAAGCTGGTCTGAAAAACAAACAAACAAAAAACCCAAAGGGCAGAATGTTCTCTCTGATATGTGGATGCTAATCCACAAAAAGGGAGGGTAGGAAGGGGAAGAATAGAAGTTCAGTGGATTAGACAAAGGAGAATGAAGGGAAGGAAGAGAGGATGGGAATAGGAAAAATAGGAGAAATGTCTGCTTAGATATTTTGCCCTTTTTAAATTGGATTTTTGTTTTTTGCTGCTGTTTGTAAAGCTTATTTGCTCTGGATATTAATTCTTTTGAATGAATAGTTTGAGAATATTTTCTCCTACTCTGTGGGTTATTTCTTCATTCTGTTGCTTATTTTGTTTGCTGTGCAGACACTCTTAAACTTGAAAGACAGTAGAATGAATCAGATATAACTTTCCTCTGTTTCATATATGAATACAAGACCAGTGTAACTCCACAACATGTACAACCACAAGAATGGGATCCTAATTAGAATGTTATACTTCCTGTATTTATAATATGTTAAAATACACTCTACTCTCATGTGTATTTAAAAAGAACAAAGGAAAAAAAAAGAATAGTTGGGAAAAGGGCTTCAGTCACTGTCAGCATTTCTCTGTAGGTTCATTTCCTCTTGGTCCCTGTAGGGTAGATTCCTCCACATGGTAGAAAGCACAGTCTACTGATGGTTCCATAAACCTTGTACCTCTAACCACCATACCAGACACTGTTGCTGCCCTGATCCTGGGCCTTCAGTCCATCCCTGAGGACACTTGCAACTGGGGACTTGTTCCCCTAGCTATCCCAGGCTTCCTACCTCAAGCACCTGTGAATTCCTGCCTGAGGACACTCTCCGGCTGGGGGAGTATGCTGGGATGACAGATAGGGGAGGACAAAGTGGAAGGAGGTCAGTACACCCAGGAATAACCTTTGGCCAAAGAGGGATGGGAATTGGTGCCTAAGTAGGTCATTTTCCTCATTTCTTCAGAGAGATGATAAAGTGTGGTTCACTGGCTTCTTTGAGGGTGCCCCACAGGAATGTGTGTGTGTGTATATGTTGTGTGTGTGTGTATAATTGCTTTCCTCTTTTCTTTGCCTCTCTTCCCTTTTGTACCATGCCTCCATGGACCAGTTCCCAAACAAACTACTTGTACGCAAATCTTAGCTTAAGAGTTTTCTTTTGGGAGAATCCAAACTAGGGCAATCACACAAGAAGAACTGATTTGTGTTTTCTTTAGAATGCTGTGCAAAAATCATGGAGAAATTCTTTGATTGGCCCATTGTTAGAGTCTGTAAACAAGTCAGGATGGCGCCTGGAAAATGTTAGAGTCTGTAAACAAGTCTGGATGGCGCCTGGCAAAATGCCAGAGGGAGTGGTTTGTAAAGTAACACCAGCGAGCCATTAAGTGTGGAGATTTCTTATTGGTTGACTGATGTATCTAGTTTATGCTAATTAAGATAAGCTGTGTGGAATGTATAAATACCTCTGTTGTCCTACAATAAACGGCTTCCACAAGTTATTCGTCATCCCCCCCCCCCCCCCCCCCCCCGTTAGTTTGCTGCAGCCGGACTGCGGCAATTCATCATTTCTTTTTATTGGAAACATGTCAAATCCTTTCTGTTAGCTCTTTGAAAAATCAATTAATTGAAGTCAACATAGTTAGTGCTGTCAGTCACTTTATGTCTCTGTGACCAAAATGCCTGTGAACCAACAAGTTGGGGAAGAGGAGCAAGGTCAAAATACAGTCCCCAAGGTTATACCACCTGTGACCTACTTCTGCCAACTAGGTCCCACCTTCTTAATTTCCACCACCTCCCAATTTTCATCCAAATGATTAATCTATTAAATGAATGAATCTACTAATGACATTAGAGAGCTCATGGTCAAATTATATCCTAAAAGCACCACCTCTGAACTTTGCCACACTGGGGATCAAGTCTTTAATACATGAGTTTTTGGGGGACATTTCAGATCCAAACCAAAACAGGAGTTATTTCTCCTATCGTATTCAACTGCACTTCTATTCTTTTTTTTGTGTGTGTGAAAACATCAGAAATTTATTAGTTGCTCAAAACATTACATTGATCTTGACATATTCTAGTTAACCATCCTCTCTCCATATTCCTCCCCACTTCCAAGGCCCTGGCAACTGCTATTGTACTCTCTATTTCTATGAGATCAACTATTTTATCTTCTACATATAAATGACGACACACAGTAAACTACATTTCTGTGCCACTTATTTCACTTAACATAATGTCTTTCAAGCTCATCTTGTTACTGTAAATGATAGTATTTCATTCTTCCACATGGTCAAATAATATTCCATTGTACATATATTACTACATTTTCTTGATCCATTCATCTGTCAATGGGCACATAGTTGATTTCATATGTTGGCTATAGTACATAGGGCTGCAATAAACATGGGAGTACAGATGTCTCTTTGACATACTAATTTCCTTTCCCTTTGATATATATCCAATAGTGAAATTACTGAATCATGTGGTAGTTTTATGTCTAGGTTTTTGTGAAACCTCCATACCTTTCTCTGTGATGGTTATACTAATTTATATTCTTACTGACAGTATATTAAGAATTCCCCTTTATTCATATCCTGCCCACATTTGTCATTTTTTTTGATAGTAGACATTCTAACTGAGGTAAGTTGATGTCTCATTATGGTTTTGATTTGCATTTCCTTGATAGTTAGTGATATTGAGTATTTTGTCATATATTTGTTGGCCATTTGTGTATCTTTGTTTGAGAAATGCCTGCTTAGATATTTTGCCCTTTTTAAATCGGATTTTTGTTTTTTTTTTTGCTGCTGTTTGTGTGTCTTATTTGTTCTGGATATTAATTCCTTTGAATGAATAGTTTGCGAATATTTTCTCCTACTCTGTAGGTTATTTCTTCATTCTGTTGCTTATTTTGTTTGCTGTGCAGACACTCTTAAACTTGATATTATCTCATTCATTAGTTTTTTCTTTTGTTGCCTAAACCTTTGTGGTCATATAAAAAAAACTTTCCCAGATCAATATCCTAAAGCATTTCTTTATGTAGTTTTGGGTCTTTTTTAAATTGTTGTTGTTTAGTTCTGGGTCTTAAATGTAAATTTTTGATTCATTTTGAATTGATTTTTTTTTTTTTTTTTGGTGCTAGGGATTGAACCCTTGGGCTGGCGAGACAAGCCCTCTACCAACTGAGCTATACCTCCAGCCCCTGAATTGATTTTCTTATATGCTGAGAAATATGAGTTTAGTTCCATTCTTCTTGCATGTATATATCCAGTTTTCCCAGCATTATTTAATGAAGAGACTGTAATTTCCCCAGTGTATGTTCTTGGTGCCTTTATAGAAAATCAGTTGGCTGTACATATATGTACTATTTCTGGGTTCTTTATTTTATACCAATAGTTTATATTTTGCCCCATTTGTTTTTATAACTCTCCTCTTCCATATCTCTGTCTCTCTCTAACTCTATGTATGTATAAATGCAAATATTGTCATATATACAAATACACAAAAATTTAAATATTGTCATATATGCAAATATGTATTATTTATATTTTTTTCTGAATCATTTGGGAGTATGTTAAAGATGATATTCACTTTTAACTCTAAATACTACAGTATGTATTTGCTAAGCACAAGGAATTCTCTTATATAATTTAAATGCAATAATACACTCAGGAAATTTATCACTGATTTTTATATCATTATCTAATTTATAGTCTATATTTAAATATCATCAATTATCTCAATAGGATGCTTTATGTAGCTATTCTCTTCCAGCCAGGATCCAATCCACCAGCATACATTGGATTTAATTATCAAGTCCTTTAATGTGCAAAACTTTCGCTAACCTTTTTTGACCTTTGTATCTTTGAAGCACATGAACCAGGTAGTTTACAGATGTTTCTCAATTATGAAACCAGTGCATTTGTTACTAGTGTGTGTGTAAGAAGTTAAGAGAGAGGTAGCAGCGAGTAGGGGCTCCACAGATGCCTCTGATAGTAAGTTCATTAACTTTGAAGTGGTTAACATTGTACCTTGTATCTCGTCATGGGTGGACTAAAACATTGATTTAATGTACACAATGCTGTGTTATTGGAACATGTTGGAACATGTGGATATAATCAAAGTGTCAGTGATGAATTCTTTGAAACATTCTTTTTTAAAAAAATACTATTCAAAGGTGGTCTCTAACCAAAACTTCTATATGGCAAGTGAGTATGTTGAATATATTATTGAAATTTATAGCTGAGTAGAGCTAGAGATTATTTAGTGCATTTTATAGAACAAGAACTTTAGATTTACTGAGCTTAAGAAATGTGACTATGGTAGTCAGTGGAAAACCAAGGCTGGTCCTTCATCATCCCGATTCCTTGTCCAGTGTTCTTTCTACTCTGCCCCATGTGAGCAAAACTAAGCTACTCACTGTAGCTGTTATCTTGATTTCCATTAATGATTTGGTGACAATCGAGTTTTTAAGGTATTTCGTTAATCTCATTATCAAACTGTTAGACCAGGACGCAAGAAAAGAACACTGACTCCAATTAAAATCAAATTAAAGCGAGCTTATTATTTCGACCGGCCGGGCTGCCTCTCCCTCCCAAAACGGCGGGAACAAGACAGCACCCCAGCTTTCCTGCAGCCCAGCTTTATAGCCCAGAAAGTTACACAAAGGGGGGGGGGTTACAGATAACAGAACTCTGACAAGCATCACACTAATGGTAGTTTACATTTTTTGCTGGCCCCAACATCAGAATTTATGAGGACCATTAGAGCCTCAGAGAGGGTCGTTGTCTGGCCAGGGAAGGCCAATATTTATGAGGTGTCACTAAGTTTCAGAGAGGGCTGCTATCTGGTCAGAGAGCCAGGCATGGGTGAGTTCAAGGCACGGGCAGGCATTCCAAGCAGGTTCAGAATTTGCAGTAATTTATAGTAAAGCCGAAATTATCTTTTCATGGTTTTGTGGCGAGATGCCCAATTTTAAGAAAAGATCAGGTTGGGTCTATCAAAACAAATGAAGCTTTATCAGGAAAGTTATCATATAAGGACTACTATACAAAAAGTGCTACTCAAAACATTCATTCTGCCAATAGAAATGCCTGTTTCAGTCAGCTTTGTATTACTGTAACCAAAACACCTGGCAAAAACATTTCAGAGGAGGGAAAGTTTATTTGGGCTTCGTGGTTTCAGAGGTCTCAGTCCATAGATAGCTGAGTCCATAGCTCTGGGCCCAACATGAGACAGGACATCATGACTGAAGGACAAGGTAGAGAAAAGCAGCTCAGCTCATGGTGATCAGAGAGGAGAGAGTGAGAGATCAAGACAGCGAGATAGCAAGACAGCAAGAGAGAGAAAGAGAAAAGAAAGAATGGGCCCCCAGGGAACTCTTCCAAGGCACATCCCCAGTAGACCATCTCCTCTAGCCATGCCCCACCTGCCTAGATTTACCATTCAGTCCATTGAAACTAGGATGGACTAATTAGGTCACAGTCCTCACAATTCAATCATTTCACCTCTGAACATTCCTGAATTAACACAGGAGATTTTGAGAAATACCTCATTTGCAAACCATAACATTCTACCCCTGGTTCCCAAAAGTTCATGTCCATCTCATAATACAAAATGCATTTAGTTCATTTCCAAAAGTCCCATAGTCTTAATAGTTCCAGCATTGCCTCAAAGTTCAAGTCCAAAGTCTCCTTTGAGACTCAAGGCAAACTCTTGGCTATGAAACCATGTAAAAAGCAAAAGCAAGTTACATATACAATTTCACAGAGTAAACATCCTCATTCCAAAAGGGAAGAGTGGGGTAAATACAGAAGGGATGGGACTCAAATAAGACTGAAACCCAGCCAGGCAAACGTCCCATAACTTCACCTATAACTCTGTGTACACCATCTTTGGACATGGCAATGACATGTTCTCTCCAAGGGGCTTTGACCTTGTTGTTGCAGTGTACATGGGCTCTCTTTTAGCCTGGAGGTCTCTGCAGCCAGTGGCTTTTCTTGGCAGGCGGTCCATGTTACTGGAATCTCTTAATTACTTGAGTTTCCATTCTAATTTAAACTTCATCTTCACAATATCCTGCAGAGCACTATGAGGGGTAGCCTATAGGGATGCTGACTGTGCTACTCTTTGGATGGCCTCTCAGGCCTTATTTGAAATCATGATGGAAGCCTCCATGACCCCTTAACTAGAGAATCCTGCAGAACTAGCATCATGTGGATGATGCCAAGTTTTTCTGTCAGCTTGTACAAGGACTGGGACCCCTGGAATCATGACTGTAGTAGCTTCTAAGTCTCTGCATGGCTGACTATGGTGAAATAACTTCCAAGGTCCCCCTGTACAACAGAGCATTTCCATGATGTCTTCTCAAAGGAATTTTCTTTTTACATCCTTGAGCTTGCGCAAGGTGTGATCTGACATGCCTTCAAGGCAACTTTCTATTGTTTCTGTGTAAAATACTTAGCATCTCTTTAGAGGCTACAATATTTTTAACAAGCACACCACTCTTGGCCTCAGTTTTACATATGCTTTTTTTGGTCATACTGCAAATTTTTAAAATCCTTTAGCTCTGCCTCTGTTCCTGATTCTCATAGTAAACCTAGCTAAAAGCTGCCAGGGATATCTATGCCACTGATTGAATGCTAGACTGCCCTGAAATTTCCTTCACCAGATTAATTAGTCTATTATTTCCAATTCAACCTCAAATTCTCAGGACATGGCCAAGATGTTAACAAGTTCTTTGACAGAATATAATATGAATGGCCTCTTATCCAATTCCCAGTGGAGTCCTTATTTCTGTTTGAAACCTTAGGAGCACAATCTGCATTCCTATTGACATCCTTGTTTTTTGAGTCCCTACAGAATCATTCATTAAGCTCTGCTTACAAGACTCTAAGGCTTTTCCATCCTGCATTTTCAAAAATTTCCAAACTCCTTCCACAAACCAGCTCTAAAAAGACTTCCGAACCACATGGTCATGTTAGTCACAGCAAGTGGCCCCCTCCCAGTACCAACTTCTGTTTTTGTCAGCTTTGTATCACTGTGATAAAAATAGCTCACAAGAACAACTCAGAGAACCAGGCTCGGTGACTTACACCTATAATCCCTCCGGCTTGGGAGGCTGAGAAAGGAGGATCAAGAGTTCAAAGCCTGCTTCATCAACTTCATATGACCATAAGCAACTCAGTGAGATCCTATCTCTAAATAAAATACAAAAAATTCTGGGAATATTGCTCAGTGGCTAAGTGCCCCTGGGTTCAATCCCCAGTACAAAAAAAAAAAAAAAAAAAAAGAAAAAGAAAAAGAAAAAAGAAAAACTCAGAGGAGGGAAAGTATTTGGGGCTCATGTCTTCAGAGGACTCAGTTTATAGATGACTGAGTCCATTGCTATGGGCCCAAGATGAGGCAGACTATCATGGTGGAGGAGAGAAGCTCATGTATGGTGGCCAGGAAGCACAGAGAGAAGGGGGAAGGAGCCACAAAGAAGATGCAACCTTCCAGGTCACAGCTCCAGTGACCTACACCCTCCAGCGACACCCCATCTGCCTATAGTTACTACCTAGTCAGCCCGTTTAAAAACTAAGATGGACTGCTTATGTTATAGCCCTTACAATCCAGTCATTTCACCTTACAATATTCCTGCATTAACACAGGAGCTTTGGAGGGACACTCCCAATATAAATCATAATAGCTTCCATAGCTAAATGAGCAACTGCCTTACTATACTAATTTCTGGGGTTTAAGTTTTTATATTTTAGTTATTACTTTTAATTAGAAAAAAGGAACCCACATTAATTTACTAACAATATATTCCAGACTGTTGGTGGCACATGCCTGTCATCTCTGCCACTCAGATGAGGCAGGAGGATCACACAAGTTTAAGGCTCTGAAAGTGGGACTTATAATGAAAACTGCAACTCAACCATGTATTATTTTAGTGATTCTTTTCAAGTGGGTAATTGCTCAGACCTGAGCTATGAGAGGGTAGTAAGAAGCATGAATAGAGGGTGAAGCAGCTAATCCTACCAAATATTACTAAAAATCATTCAAGACTTTGATAAATGGTCCATATAATTACACTTTTAATTTGCTTTGTCCCAGGTTTGGGACTAGCAGTTAGCACAGTATTCTCCTCTGCTGTCCACTTCTCTGGATGGTTAGTTTTTTTGTTTGAAAAAAAAAAAAGACATATAAAACTTTTTTCAAAGTTGAGCCAGATTTTCATTTTCATAGGTTTCACCTGCGTGAAAATGTTTTAGGCTAGGTGATTCTAGTGGCAGGATTTGATCCATCCTCTGTGTGGGTGGCCATTGCTGTATTTCTGTAACCCTGCTCCTTTCTTAATTGAAAACGTGACCCAAGTGTCCCTAGAACATTAATGAAACATGCGCAGTAAGGAGATTTCATGGAATGTAAAATCATCTCTATGCTTTTTGTTTTTCTATTAGTTTTCTCATCTCTAAAGCAAATTGGTAAAATAAATTTCATGGCCTTTCACAGCAATATTTCTTCTCAGGTTAAAGTCAGTAAATATCACGTTAGGCATGAATTACCAGGCTCTGAAAGTGGGACTTATAATGAAAACTGCAACTCAACCTGCAACTCACGACAGCACTGCAGATGTAAAGCCCTGATACAGCCTGGGTCACCGTCTGGATGGATTTATCTGCTTTCAAGTCCAATGGAATTTTTCCTGTCTAATATTCCCTTTCTGTATGAATGGAAAACATACCCTTTGTATTAGCATTTATCTGTATGAATCAGCTGCTTTTGAGTGCGACAATTTTCTGGGGGGAAAAAAAAAATCAAAACATTTTAAAAGCAATTTGCCCAGCACATGATGGCCAAAGAATTGCTTAATTGGAAGGAATAGGGGAGCTCTCCAATCCAACCTCCCATTGCAGTAGGCATTTCTTCTGCAATCTCTCTGACAGAAGGCCATGGGGATTCTTTATCATTCAAATGAAAAACCATTCTAAGGAAAAAGGTTTTTCTCTATTTTGGGTATCACAATCCTTTCTACTTTATTTTAACCATTGTCTTCCAGCAACAGAAAATATAAAATAAAAGCAAACTAAAATACCCATGCATATATACAATCAAAAATGTGGTGAGACTGCTGAGCCTGATAATGAAGACTGGACATTTACAAACGGGGACGTGGGCGAGTAGTCACAGCGCCTTCGAGCCAGGTGTGATTTGTGGGCTTTAGCGGCAAGCTCTTAATCATGAGCCACAGTGAGGTTCACTCTGCTGGTGTCTTTATTTCATAAAGAGCCCAGCAGGTGAAGGAAAATTGTAACAGCTGAAAATAGAACCCAATATGATAAAAAGCACAAGTCGATTTTTGGAGGCATATTGCAAGCTTTATTTCTTGGTAATCTCACGTAGTAGCGAATTTTCTTTTCTGCTTCACTTTCTATGTGTCCCCTGGGAGGGCCTGTGATGATCAGTCCTGGTCTGATATTGAGCCTTCCAGCCAAAGTCTACTGCTCACGTTGGGCTGCAGATTCCGTTAGAGCCTCATTTTACAGAGGGAGGAGGAATGATCACGGAGAGCTGGGAGGCAACAGCTGTCTGTCACATAGTAAACAGGGAGGGCTGCAGATCAAGGCCAAGTAGGAACACATGAGGAGCCAAGGGGACAGAGTAGAGCTGCTGAAAATTGAATCCTTCCTCCCAGCACCTGACCCTATCAAATCACAACAGGAGTTACTAAGGAGTTCAAGTTCTTCGTTTTTATTCTATTTTGCATGTTTGCTTCTGCTTTTACTCCTAATAACCAAAGGAAGCCCTGGGGAGCAAAGAAATTAACATTGCAGGAATTTGAATGTAAAAGGCCCCACTGAAACCTCACTTAGGCACTCACAGAATTCAGTTATGTTTTCCACAGCTCAAGTCTCTGAGTGCCCATGTTTAGAACAAATGCTCTTATGCCAGCTATTAATAAGTCCTAAGCCTACCTTATGGGTACTGTTTATTATAGACCAGTGGGTCATATAAGTGAAAGATTAAGGTCACTATATGTTTACTTGCTGTTGGAGATGACTTTAAGAAAACAAACTCAGTGGCTGCAGAAATGAAATGTTTAGTCATTCCTGAGAACTGATGTGGCCACAGCAGCCTGTTTACCAGGTTTTCACACACTGACTACTTTCAGGACTCTAGAAATGCTAACGATTAATGCTTGCTTAGGGTTGTTCCACCTACTTAGCAGGGCAGTGGTTCCCATCAGCCATGGTGTATTGATGATGTTTTCTGTGCCAAAACTCTCCTAGGATCTTTGGAGAATACCAGAAGCAGCAAAAGCACTCCTTAACTTGTAAACTCTCTGCAAGAGAGAAAACTCTTGGGGAGAGTTTACAATTTAATGAGAGAACCAGAGAAAAGACAAATAAATAAGTACCTGTAAACATACCAGACAAAATAAAAATAAGCTGTATCCTCTAGAGTGTACTCAATGCCCTGAGTAACAGATGTGTTAACTCCGGTGCCAAGATACCACTGGATGTTAAGGAAATGAAAGACTTAGCATTTTTCTCTCTCTTGTCCCGAAAGTGGTAACTGTCATATCATTAGTTCCACAGTTCCTAACTAATAAAGCAAGCCACACAAGTTTGAGAAATCACAATGTTCTCAGGTATCAGAAATAATGGTTGAATTTGGCAATGTAGTCAGTCCCAATCATGTAGTGAGCATGTTCTGCTTTGAAACTAAGTGGCCAGAAGAGCATGTGTGGTATTCTGGGGCTAGACTTTGTGATTCTGTGATGCAAATTAGGCTTGTCCATTTAGTTAGTTCATTCAAGAAACACATACTGCGTGTCAACTACCTGCATGATCCTATTCTAGATGTTGGAGATTTAAGAATGAATGACAGGACTTTCAGTGAGTTCATAGTGTGGGTGTACGTGGGTGATGGGAGGAGTCTGGGGGGGGGGTGCAAGCAAGCTATGGCAACAATTTCTGTAATGATTTAAAACAATTTTTTTTTTTTAGTTGTTGATGGACCTTTATTTCATTAATTTATATGTGGTGCTGAGAATCGAACCCAGTGCCTCCCACATGCTAGGCAAGTGCTTTACCAGCACTTTACCAGCACAACCCCAGCCCTCTGTAATGATTCTTATTTTCCATTTTGGTGTTTATAGTGGAGTATGGGAGGTCAGCAGCTGTACTAAAGTTTCTAGGGAGGCAGATTGAGAGTAATTGTCCTATGTGGGTGTCAGCACTCAGGGCAGAGAATTAAGGAACAAAACAGTTATGCCATCTCCTGGAATCCTGGAATTCTGGAACAGCAAAATTCCCAGGCATGACCATAAGGTGGATGAATCTGCAACAACTGCTGTCAGTGCCTGGCCCTTTTCCTCTCCGCCTTGTCATTCTAGGTCACTACCATGGCTGACTTCTGACAACCTGAAGGTTTATCTCTGGCTGCTTGGGTAGGCTGAATATGCCAGAGACTTAATGCCTCCTTCCAAGCCCTCTAGCCCCACCCAAACTGAAGGGATTCATGGTAGAAATACCCTAGTCCCTTTACTCCCCTAGTAGAGACTTGATTGGCATTAGAGCTCTCCAGAGTCGTAAGGCTCTGCTTACCTGAAGTGGTAACTGGCTTGAAAATACAACTTAATTAGCTGATTTCTTCTTCCTGTCTCACTTCTTGATTTGCTTACTGGAATGATACCCAAATAAACCTCAAGACTTGCTCTGTAGGAGCTCAGTCTTCGCAAACAACTATTCACTGATATTCTGACTACAAACTAATCAATCTGGTAATTAGTAAAAGTTTGTTTGTTTGTTTTTGTACTGAGGATTGAACCCAGGCTTGCTTTACCACTGAAATACACCCCTAGTCCATTTTATTTTTTATGTTGAGACAGAGTCTTGTTAAGTTGCTGAGAGTCTTGCTAAATTGCTGAGGCTGGCCTTGAACTTGTGATCCTCCTGCCTCAGCTGCCCCGCCCCTCCATTCACTGGGATTATAGATGTGTGCCACTGCGTGCAGTTTTGTAGAAGTCTTCAGGTAATCCTAGACATCTGGAAGGAAACTCTTTATCCACCCAACTCCTCAACAGCCCAATTCCTTTCTTCTGCTAGAACCAAATTGAATAAGGAATGTCCATAGGTAAATTTCTGAGGATCATTATTCACTTTCTGAAGGTTTGACCACAGATTCCTTTTGAGCAAAGCAGATTTTCAAATTTGTTACATATAGGGCTGGGGCTGTAGCTCAGTAGTAGAGCACCCACCTCTCCCGTGTGGGACACTAGGTTCGATCCACAGCACCACATTAAAAAAACAAAAAAACAAGATATTGTGTCCATTTACAACTAAAAAAATATTTTAAAAAATTGTTACATACAACTGGTCAAGTTCAATGCCATGTAACCTTTCCTTCTTGTCTGTAATATAAATACATCTATGAGTGGGCCTACATGAGGCATTCATTCATCTCCAAAATACTTATTTTGTGCTAAGCACTGTGATAGTAAAAGCAAATGTGACTCCGTTTTGTTTTGTGATGCCATTCTGTAAAACAACCATGCCAAGTGGAAGGGTCATGACTGAGGCAAGTTGTTCTTTTCCTTTTGCTATAGAAACCTTTAAGAACACGGAACTACCTAATGGGGCATTGTTTCTGTAACTAGGGTAACAGGGCTCTGTTTCTGTAACTGGGGTGACTGGACTTCCCGCTCTTGACTGCACTCTCCTGCTTCTGTAACCTGGCTTGCTTGCATTGGCTAGATCCCTGAACATCCCTTTTGTGGTTTCAGACTTATAAGGAGTGCCCTTACAATTGTTTGGGCTGATCAAGGGAACAGCTTTATGATCTGGTCAGCCACCACCGATGTGCTTCAATAAAGGCTTGATTCAATTATACGTGAGTGGTCTGGAAGTCAGTTTATGAAACCCTGGGATGAAACTTTAACTATAACAGCACAATACTAGGGATTGTGGATATAGCAGTGGGCAAAGCAGATCTAAACATGTCTGGAATATGACGCCTCAAGAGATAGCAAGAAGGAAATGGTGGTGGAAACTGGGAGATGTTCAATGGTAATCACATGGATATGCAGAAACCACAAGAGGAAGAGAAGGTATTAGAAGAAGAGAGATGAGACTATTTGGCAATGGGAGGAGAAGATATAGAGGCAAAATGGGAGTCACAACATCATGATGATGTTAAAATTTTAGATTTGGGCACCACAAACCTACTTATGAGATGGCAACAAGATGAAGAGATTGTAGAGGACATACCAAGTTCCAAGGATGACCCAGTTTCCAGATTCCATTTGGGCCCAGAGTTGGCTCTGCTGTAGGTCCCTGAGGGGCTCTGAGACCCTGGGTTCTTATTTTCTGGTACATTGTTATTGTTATTACAACAGATATTCATTGATTAAGGAAATCTGCCAGGTGTAGTGGCTCATGCCTATAATCCTAGCCGCTAGGGAGGTGACAAGAGAATCACAAATTCAAGGCCAGCCTCAGCAACTAAGTGAGGACCTAACAACTTAGTGAGATCCTGTCTCAACATAAAAAATAAAAAGGGCTGGGGATGAGGCTCCATGATTAAGTGTCCCAGGTTCAATCCTTAGTACCAAAAGAAAAAAAAAAAAAGAGAGAGAGAAATCTATGAGTGAATTGCTTTTCATTCTTAAATTAATTAAAATAGAGATTCGGACATGGAATTCAATTCTCATTCTCAACAGATAAAAATACAGAGACCCAGAGAAACAAGTGATTTTCTTTTGAAGTGAAAACCCTGACTCCACAATCATGACATTGAAAATCTTTCAAGAGCAAACACTAGCAATCTCACTGTAAAGAGGCCTAGAAGAACAAGGTAATCTCCAGGGTAGCCAGCACCCTAAACTTACGTCATGTATAATTTTCAAACAAAGGCTCATAAAAATCCTATATTTCACTACATTTGTACTGACCAGATCCATATTTGGTCTGGTCAGTCTGATCTTCCTTTTTATTCTTTTGGTTTGTTTTGTGCTTCTCCACAGCAGCAGTATCACATTGCCAGGGAACTTGTTAGGGAGGCAGATTCCAGGGCCTATACCAAACCTACTGAATCAGGAACTCAAGGGTTGACACTTGGCGATTTGTTTTGATGATCTCTCTGGGTCATTCCCATGGCAGTCTGATTAGGGGATCACTGCTTCAGGCTGAGGAAATATCTGGATCCGCTTCAAAGTATTTCTTCAGATCACTAATGACAAAGTTTTTAAAAGAAGAAATGGTATATTATTTTTTTAAATCAATATCTGTTAACTTTTTTGTTCCTGTGACCAAAATCCCTGACATGAACAAATTAAAGAAGGAAAACTTATTTTGGTTCATAGTTTCAGAGGTTTCAAGTCCAAGTTGTCTGGCTGCATTGTTTTGGGCTTGAGGTGAAGAAAGCTGCTTATCTTGTGACAGCCAAGACACAGAGAGAAAGGGAGAAGGGTGTGTGTGTGTGTGTGTGTGTGTGTGTGTGTGTGTGTGCAGGGGCCAGGGACCAGAAATGTCCTTCCTGGGCATGCTACCAGTGACCTACTTCCTACAACCATGTAACACCTTCCTAACAGATTCTATCACCTCCCAGTAGTCTCTTCAACTATCAATAGATTACTCTCAGATAACAAATATTTCAACACCTGCAATATTACAGGACATTTCAACTCTAAACCATAACTCTTATTTGATGTTTATGAGGCCTATTTTTTTTCTATTTGTTATTGTTGATTGTGGTAATAATGACGACATATTTTTTTCTGTGTTGTAGAAGTAGGTACACAAAATCCAGTGGTGTGTACTCTGGAACAACCAGCTCTCTGGAAAAGAGAACAAGAAAGAGTCTCATTTATAGATTTGCTAATTCCTGTGGTGTAAATACTCCGACTATAGCTGATTTCAAGTTGTTAGTGTGGCATCATTGAAAATGGAGCTAGAAAGAGAAGGGGAGTTGGGAAGAAATGAACACAATCCACCCTTGAAAGTCACTGCCAGCTCTACCCATTATTTTTAATGCATATATTTAAACATAAAGCCCAGATGATAGTTGTCATAATTGAATGTTAGTTAAATGAATTATGGCAGAGCAAAATAAGGATATAAGACCAGAATTCCATTTTCTGGGGGTAAGGAAAAACTTAATGTGAATGAAGAGTTTAACCTTTCATGCTATCTTCCTAGCTTTTAACCACTTTCACCAAAGTAACAACAGAAAGCTTAAATGTGCATTCACTTAGAATATACTAAGTGATCTTTATGACATATTGTAACAAATGAAACTATTAAAAAAACTATTTTCTTTTTTTTGTCCTTTAGCCTAAATTTCTTTCTTTTTTTAAAAAATTTTTTATTGTTGGTTGTTCAAAACATTACAAATTTCTTGATATATCATATTTCACACTTTGATTCAAGTGGGTTATGAACTCCCATTTTTACCCCATATACAGATTGCAGAATTACATCAGTTACACATCCATTGATTTACATATTGCCATACTAGTGTCTGTTGTGTTCTGCTGCCTTTCCTATCCTCTACTATCCCCCCTCCCTTCCCCTACCCTCCCCTCTTCTCTCTCTGCCCCCTCTACTGACATTCATTTCTCCCCCTTGTATTATTTTTCCCTTTCCCCTCACTTCCTCTTGTATGTACTTTTGTATAACCCTGAGGGTCTCCTTCCATTTCCGTGCAATTTCCCTTCTCTCTCCCTTTCCCTCCCACCTCTCATCCCTGTTTAATGTTAATCTTCTTCTCATGCTCTTCGTCCCTACTCTGTTCTTAGTTACACTCCTTATATCAAAGAAGACATTTGGCATTTGTTTTTTTAGGGACTGGCTAGCTTCACTTAGCATAATCTGCTCTAATGCCATCCATTTCCCTACAAATTCTATGATTTTGTCATTTTTTAATGCAGAGTAATACTCCATTGTGTATAAATGCCACATTTTTTTATCCATTTGTCTATTGAAGGGCATCTAGGTTGGTTCCACAGTCTTGCTATTGTGAATTGTGCTGCTATGAACATTGATGTAGCAGTGTCCCTGTAGCATGCTCTTTTTAGATCTTTAGGGAATAGACCGAGAAGGGGAATAGCTGGGTCAAATGGTGGCTCCATTCCCAGCTTTCCAAGAAATTTCCATACTGCTTTCCAAATTGGCTGCACCAATTTGCAGTCCCACCAGCAATGTACAAGTGTACCCTTTTCCCCACATCCTCGCCAGCACTTGTTGTTTGACTTCATAATGGCTGCCAATCTTACTGGAGTGAGATGGTATCTTAGGGTGGTTTTGATTTGCATTTCTCTGACTGCTAGAGATGGTGAGCATTTTTTCATGTACTTGTTGATAGACTGTATGTCCTCCTCTGAGAAGTGTCTGTTCAGGTCCTTGGCCCATTTGTTGATTGGGTTGTTTGTTATCTTATTGTCTAATTTTTTGAGTTCTTTGTATACTCTGGATATTAGGGCTCTATCTGAAGTGTGAGGAGTAAAGATTTGTTGCCAGGGTGTAGGCTCCCTATTTACCTCTCTTATTGTTTCTTTTGCTGAGAAAAAACATTTTAGTTTGAGTAAGTCCCATTTGTTGATTCTAGTTATTAACTTTTGTGCTATGGGTGTCCTATTGAGGAATTTGGAGCCCGACCCCACCGAATATAGATGGTAGCCAACTTTTTCTTCTATCAGACGCCGTGTCTCTGATTTGATATCAAGCTCCTTGATCCATTTTGAATTCACTTTTGTGCATGGCGAGAGAAAGGGATTCAGTTTCATTTTTTTGCATATGGATTTCCAGTTTTCCCAGCACCATTTGTTGAAGATGCTATCCTTCCTCCATTGCATGCTTTTAGCCCCTTTATCAAATACAAGATAGTTGTAGTTTTGTGGATTGGTTTCTGTGTCCTCTATTCTGTACCATTGGTCCACCCGCCTGTTTTGGTACCAGTACCATGCTGTTTTTCTTACTATTGCTCTGTAGTATAGTTTGAAGTCTGGTATTGCTATACCGCCTGATTCACACTTCCTGCTTAGCATTGTTTTTGCTATTCTGGGTCTTTTATTTTTCCATATGGATTTCATGATTGCTTTCTCTATTTCTACAAGAAATGCCGTTGGGATTTTGATTGGCATTGCATTAAACCTATAGAGAACTTTTGGTAATATCGCCATTTTGATGATGTTAGTTCTGCCTATCCATGAACAGGGTATATTTTTCCATCTTCTAAGATCTTCTTCTATTTCTCTCTTTAGGGTTCTGTAGTTTTCATTGTATAAGTCTTTCACCTCTTTTGTTAGGTTGATTCCCAAGTATTTTATTTTTTTTGAAGATATTGTGAATGGAGTGGTTGTCCTCATTTCCATTTCAGAGGATTTTTCGCTGATATACAGGAATGCCTTTGATTTATGCATGTTGATTTTATATCCTGCCACTTTGCTGAATTCATTTATTAGCTCTAATAGTTTCTTTGTAGACCCTTTTGGGTCTGCTAGGTATAGAATCATGTTATCTGCAAATAGTGATAATTTAAGTTCTTCTTTTCCTATTTTTATGCCTTTCATTTCTTTCGTCTGTCTAATTGCTCTGGCCAGTGTTTCGAGAACTATGTTGAACAGAAGTGGAGAGAGAGGGCATCCCTGTCTTGTTCCAGATTTTAGAGGGAATGCCTTCAATTTTTCTCCATTCAGAATGATGCTAGCCTGAGGCTTAGCATAGATTGCTTTTACAATATTGAGGTATGTTCCTGTTATCCCTAGTTTTTCTAGAGTTTTGAACATAAAGGGATGCTGTACTTTGTCGAATGCTTTTTCCGCATCTATCGAGATGATCATATGGTTCTTATTTTTAAGTCTATTGATGTGGTGAATAACATTTATTGATTTCCGTATATTGAACCAGCCTTGCATCCCAGGGATGAATCCTACTTGATCATGATGCACAATTTTTTTGATATGTTTTTGTATCCGATTCGCCAGAATTTTATTGAGGATTTTTGCATCTAGGTTCATTAGAGATATTGGTCTGTAGTTTTCTTTCTTTGAAGTGTCTTTGTCTGGTTTAGGTATCAGGGTGATGTTGGCCTCATAGAATGAATTTGGAAGTTCTCCCTCTTTTTCTATTTCCTGAAGTAGCTTGAGAAGTATTGGTATTAGTTCCTCTTTAAAGGTTTTGTAAAACTCTGCTGTATACCCATCCGGTCCTGGGCTTTTCTTAGTTGGTAGTCTTTTGATGGTTTCTTCTATTTCCTCAATTGATATTGGTCTGTTTAGGTTGTCTATATCCTCCTGACTCAATCTGGGCAGATCATATGACTTAAGAAATTTATCTATGCCTTCACTATCTTCTAATTTATTGGAGTATAAGGATTCAAAATAATTTTTGATTATCTTCTGTATTTCTGAAGTGTCTGTTGTGATATTGCCTTTTTCATCCCATATGCTAGTAATTTGAGTTCTCTCTCTTCTTCTCTTCATTAGCATGGCTAAGGGTCTGTCGATCTTATTTATTTTTTCAAAGAACCAACTTTTAGTTTTGTCAATTTTTTCAATTGTTCTTTTGTTTTGATTTCATTAATTTCAGCTCTGATTTTAATTATTTCTTGCCTTCTACTTCTTTTGCTGTTGTTTTGCTCTTCTTTTTCTAGGATTTTGAGATGAAGTATGACATCATTTATTTGTTGGTTTTTTCTTTTTTTAAGGAATGAACTCCAAGCAATGAATTTTCCTCTTAGAACTGCTTTCAATGTGTCCCATAGATTCCGATATGTTGTGTCTGTGTTTTCATTTATCTCTAAGAATTTTTTAATTTCCTCCTTGATGTCTTCTATAACCCATTGATCATTCAGTAACCTATTGTTCATTCTCCAAGTGATGCAGGATTTTTCCTTCCTTCTTTTATTGTTGATTTTCAGTTTCATTCCATTATGATCAGATAAGATGCATGGTATAATCTCTACTCCTTTATATTGTCTAAGAGTTGCCCTGTGACATAATATATGATCTATTTTTGAGAAGGATCCATGTGCTGCTGAGAAAAAAGTGTAACTGCTTGATGTTGGGTGGTATATTCTATATATGTCAATTAAGTCTAGGTTATTAATTGTGTTATTGAATTCTATAGTTTCCTTATTCAACTTTTGTTTGGAAGATCTGTCCAGTGGCAAGAGAGGTGTGTTGAAGTCTCCCATGATTATTGTATGGTGGTCTATTAGACTCCTGAACTTGAGAAGAGTTTGTTTGATGAACATATCTGCACCATTGTTTGGGGCATATATGTTTATGATTGTTATGTCTTGTTGGTGTATGGTTCCCTTAAGCAGTATGTAGTGTCCCTCTTTATCCCTTTTGATTAACTTTGGCTTGAAATCTATTTTATTTGATATGAGTATGGACACTCCTGCTTGTTTCCGAAGTCCATATGAGTGATATGATTTTTCCCAACCTTTCACCTTCAGCCTATGTATGTCTTTTCCTATCAAATGCATCTCCTGTAGGCAGCATATTGTTGGGTCTTGTTTTGTGATCCATTCTACTAGCCTGTGTCTCTTAATTGGTGAGTTTAAGCCATTAACATTTAGGGTGATTATTGAGATATGGGTTGTTCTTCCAGCCATATTTGTTTATTTCTGTTACTAAACATGGTTTGTTTTCCTCTTTGATTATTCCCCCCCCTTTACTGTCCTACCTCCCACTGTTGGTTTTCATTGTTATTTTCCATTTCCTCTTCCTGTAATGTTTTGCCGAGGATGTTTTGAAGAGATGGTTTTCTAGCTGCAAATTCTTTTAACTTTTGTTTATCGTGGAAGGTTTTAATTTCATCTTCCATCCTGAAGCTTAATTTCGCTGGATACACAATTCTTGGTTGGAACCCATTTTCTTTCAGTGTTTGAAATATGTTATTCCAGGATCTTCTAGCTTTCAGAGTCTGGGTTGAAAGATCAGCTGTTATCCTGATTGGCTTACCCCTAAATGTAATCTGCTTCCTTTCTCTTGTAGCTTTTAAAAGTCTCTCTTTATTCTGTATGTTGGGCATCTTCATTATAATGTGTCTAGGTGTGGATCTCTTATGATTTTGCACATTCGGCGTCCTGTAGGCTTCTAGGATTTGGGATTCTGTCTCATTCTTCAAGTCTGGGAAGTTTTCTCATATTATTTCATTGAATAGATTGCTCATTCCTTTGGTTTGGAGTTCTGTACCTTCCTGTATCCCAATGACTCTTAAGTTTGGTCTCTTTATGTTATCCCATATTTCTTGGATGTTCTGCTCATGGTTTCTTAACAGTCTTGCTGAGCTGTCTATGTTCTTTTCAAGTTGAAATACTTTGTCTTCATTGTCTGATGTTCTATCTTCTAAGTGTTCTACTCTGCTGGTAGTATTCTCCATTGAGTTTTTAATTTGGTTTATTGCTTCCTGCATTTCTAGGATTTCTGTTTGTTTGTTTTTTATAACCTCTATCTCCCTGTATACTTGATCCTTTGCTTCCTGGATTTGTTTGTGTAATTCATTGTCGAAGTGATCTTTCATTGTCTGATTTTGCTGTCTAATGTCTTCCTTGAGACTCCAGAT
This sequence comes from Marmota flaviventris, assembly GCF_047511675.1. Classification (NCBI taxonomy): domain Eukaryota; kingdom Metazoa; phylum Chordata; class Mammalia; order Rodentia; family Sciuridae; genus Marmota; species Marmota flaviventris. The sequence continues at coordinate 88,354,536 of NC_092504.1, forward strand.
CATCTGAAGCATGTATATCCTGAATTCTTTACCCGACATTCCATCTGCTGTAGCTGTTACCTCTTCTAAAGTTGAGTTGACCTGCATTGCTTGTGGTCCTTTCTTTCCTTGTCTTTTCATACTGCTTGCGTTTCTTTCTGCTTGCTGAAACTGTTGTGTTTTTGAAATGTTTTTTTCTCCTATATATTTATATTGCTCTTTTATAGTTGAAAAGTCTCCCTTGCAGGGTCGGGCGGCGGTCTGCCTACCTTGCAGGCGCGGGCGGCGGCTCTGCTCTCTCCTTACTCCAGTTGGGGTGTCGTGACTACCACGCCGGCAGGTCACTGGGCCTGTTTCGGGCGCGGGCGGCGGCTCTGTTCTGCCCCTACTCCAATTGGGGTGACGAGTGTACCACGCTGGCAGGCCACTGGGCCTGATCTGCTGGTCGGTTGCAGGTCTGCCTACCCTGCAGGCGCGGGCGGCGGCTCTGCTCTGCCCCTACTCCAAATGGGGTGACGTGTCTGTCTCACCGGCAGGCCACTGGGCCTGTCCCACTGGTCGGTCGCAGGTCTGCCCACCTTTCGGGCACGGGTGGCGGCTCTGCTCTGCCCCTACTCCAATTGGGGTGTCGTGACTACCACGCCAGCAGGTCGCTGGGCCTGTTCCTGGCACGGGCGGTGACTCTGCTCTGCCCCTACTCCAATTGGGGTGACGTGTGTACCACGCCGGCATGCTCCTGGGCCTGATCCCCCGGTCTGTCGCAGGTCTGCCTACCTTGCAGGCGCGGGCGGTGGCTTTGCCCTGCCCCTCCTACCACGCCTGCGGACCGCTGGGCCTGATCTGCAGGTTGGTCGCAGGTCTGCTCACCCTGCGGGTACGGGTGGTGGTTCCGCTCCGCCCCCACTCCAATTGGGGTCACGTGACCTCCACACTGGCGGGGCCTGATCCGGGCGTGGGCAAAGGCTCTGCTCTGCCCCTACTCCAGTTGGGGTGACGTGTGTACCACGCTGGCAGGCCGCTGGGCCTGACCCGCCAGTCTGTCGCAGGTCTGCTTACCTTGCAGGCGCGGGCGGCAGCTCTGCCCTGCCCCTCCTACCACGCCCGTGTACCACTGGGTCGCGGGTCTGCCCACCTTGTGGGCGCGGGTGGCGGCTCCGCTCCGCCCCCTCTCCCAAAAAAAAAAAACCTATTTTCAACATGGCATTTTGTGGTAATAAAACACTTTGCAAATCAATTTAATCGTTCCTCCCTGCAACCCCAAGAGGTAGTAGATATAGTTCACTATTTTTAAAGACAAAGAAAGCAAGGCAGAAAGAGATCTTCAAACTTTCATGTGGTGTGTTAATAGAAAAATTGGGATTAGGATTTGAGTCCTGGAATTTTCCAGCCATAGTTGATTAGGTTATGTTTTTTGAAAAGTGGCTAATTTAAAATGAGACCTTAATTGGCTTCAGTCTGCAGGGGTGGCTATGTTTTCTACTGGCACAATGTACCAAGCCTGAGGTTCATAATGTTGCTTGCCATGTCACTTCTTGCTAGCTCTGATCTGTCCAGAGTTCCTGCTGTAAGGACTCTGATTCCTACCATATTCCTAAAGCCATCCATCCCTCAAACCACAGCTGTCTGGATTGGAGGTGTTTGCCAGACCCAGGGGTGGCCAATCAGTAGTCTGGCCTGTAGCCCAAGAATAACAGGACAATCATACTCCTTCTCTCCAGAATTTGGAATAAGAAAGGATGACTAAATTTAGTTTGGAAGCTGAAAGTCATAATATGCTAGAAATGTATGGTAGACTCTGGGTAAAGTTATGAGATGGCAGAAATTACTAGTAAGTAGAAGGTTTGACTTGGAGAACAGGAATAGTGATTAAGTAAGAAAGCAACAAAAAAGAAAATAATCAGAGTACAGAAAAAATAAACACAAACCGTGGGAGACAGACCATGTAGCAAGAGAGAGGAAGAGATAGCCAGTTCCGTGGGCTGCTCTGGTGATTGGCAAACTTTCCAGTTCCTACCTCTTTATATATGTACAAGTTCTGCTGCATGGAACAGGAACTCTGCACTAGTGGCTGAGTCCAAAGGGAGTTTGTAGTTTATATAACAAGAGGTCTGGAGGTGGACAGTTCAGGGCTGGAGCAGCAGTTCCACAAAATCAAGGGTGTGCCCAGCCCATCGAGCTTTCCACTGTCCACCAGCCTTGACAGGTAGCATTTATCCCCATATTCCCATCTCAGGGTTTCCAGTCTCACATCTACTTCTGTGCTAGAAGAAACAGAAAATGATGTTAAAAAATGTGTTTTCCATATATAAATACCAGAAATGCAAAATGTCCTCCAAAGGATTCTGCTGTCTCATTGACCTGAACGATGACATGAACTCCTAGCACAAAAAGTTATGAAAAATTGCTTTCTCCCTCCTCCCTTTTTCTCTAACACATTGCTGCCCAGGATAAAATTGAGAGTCCAGTAAATAAAGAGGAGTGGAGAAATGAGTAAGCAACTAGCAATGGCTATCCAGAATACTTATATCTAAAACCTCATCACCTGGGTAACTTGAATGAATTGTGAGCTTAATTAGAATAGATATGGAGATAAGAGGAGTTTGGCTCAGGGGAACTTTGTCCATAGCTATCATAATCCTGCTTTTTTTCTTTTTGAGTGAATATAGTTAGCTTGCCCAGAAGAGTGCTATTTTGTTCTAAAGCAATTTTAAAAACACTAATGGCTAATAGCAAATGTGGATTTGTTAAAAAGTCATGCCAAACTTGCTTCATCAAAAAAAGTATTTTTAAAAATTAGGCTGAGATGTAGGGGAATGCTATAGATAGGGAGTGTATTGATTTAGGAAGGTATTTAACAAACTCTCTTGAAGTCATTGCAAAAAGATGGGGCAGTTTAAATGAGTAGTAACAGAGAATATAAAGCTGGTTAAATATTTTTACCAAGTACATTGACAAATAGATGATGTTAACCCAACAGGAAGTCTTTAGAGGTGAATGGATAGACTCTGCCCTTGACTTTGTCCAGTTTGATATTTTTGGTAATAACTAGGAAGAAGAGACAGAAGTTCATTGACCCAAAGTTGGAAGGATAACTGTTAATGAAGGGAATAGAATAGAAATAAATGGGCAGAGTGGCTTTAGGTTGAAAGGAACCAACCACACAAATACAGAAAAGAGGATTTCTCTGCTTGTGAGAGAAAAGCCAAAAAAAACTACATTCAATCCAAGTCAACTGCAAAGCTGCATGGCTTGGCTTACCTGCCTCTCTCTCCTTTTATTTTACCCATTTAGCAAATCCACAATCCAGGTGAAATCCAGCCCTAACTCTACACCTCCCCATGTAAGTGGCTGGAGAAGAATACCACCACACAGGAAGTCCTCACTTCAAATTCATGACCAAATTGACCCATAGTGTTGCCACTCCTGGAACCATGTGAACAGCCCTGGTTGTACTTGGACTTTCCTCTGTTCCACTCTAGTGAATGAATATTCTGTATGTTTCCTCTTTTCTCAAATCCTCAGCATCTTCTCCTGTTTTAGTCAGCTTTTTCACTGCTATGACTAAGACTTGACCAAACACAATTTGGGGGCTCACATTTTCAGAGGTCTCAATACATAGACAGCAGGCTCCACTCTTTAGGGCTCAAGATGAGGCTGACATCATGGCAGAATAGTGTGGCAGAAGAAAGTGGCTCACATGATGATCAGAAAGCAGGAAGAGAAGTCTCCACATGCCAGACATAAATATATACCTAAAGCCATGCCCGCCCAATGCTCCTCCTCCAGACACGCCAAACCTCCTCCACCTGCCTTCGATGACCACTCAATTAATCCCCTCAGGTGATCAATTTACTGATTGGGTTAAGGCTGTCACAGGCCAATCCTTTCCCTTCTGAACCTTCTTGCATTGTCTTGTACATGAGATTTTGGGGGACACCTCACATCTAAACCATAACATCTCCCTATTCTCCTTCTCAGCTGATGCCCTAGTCCTTATATAACTGAAAAGACTGAAGCAATCAGAAAAGTGCTTGCACAGACCACTCCACCGCATCTACCCGTCTCTCAGCATCTCCACCCACTATACCGCCTTCCTGCCTGTGACAGAATTACCTTAGGCCACCCTTCTTGCCTCTTAGAGACATTGTTTGGACGAATCGCCCCTTGCTCTCCTTTGCCATCAATTGTTCCCTCTCTACTGGATTATTCTCACCAGCATTGAAACATGCTATGACTATTCTGGGAACTCTTTCCAGCCCTGTGTGACTCCAGGAATTGTTCCTCTTGCAATTTTTCTGTGAGAGTTTCCTCTTCACAGGCATGTGCTCATCAGTCCTCAGCTGAGACCCCTCTAGAGGGGACCCCTACTGCCCCCAGAGCTTTTCCCCTAGGCAGCCCTCACTGCTCTGCTCTTCTGCTCTGTGGATTCTTGCACTGCCTTGACCTGCCCGAATTCTCAGCTGTCTCCCCTCCCCATGCTCTGGCCTGGGAACTCTCTTCGGCAATATACTGGATCATCCCAGGGAGCACCTCATTTGTTTCCCTGCTGTCAGAGACTACTGTCCCATGCTACCTCTTTCCAGTATCTGAAAACTGTTGTTTTGTGTATTCTGTCCAGTTTTATAGGCATGTAAGGTAGGAGGGAAAATTCTAGTCCCTAGTGTTTCATCATGGCTGGAAGCAGAAGTCTTCCGTTGTTGTTCTTCCTCTTCCTCCCCCTTCTTTGTTTCCCCTCCTTTTCTTTTTCTTTTTCTTTTTTTTTTTTTTTTTTTGTGTGTGTGGTGCTGGAGATGGAATCCAGGACTTTGCACATGCTAGGCAAGTGCTCTACCTCTGAGCCACATCTGCATCTCCTTCTGATCTTCTTAAACCCACTTCAGTGAGACTGCTGCACCCAGCACATACTCTGAAGTCTCTCTGGTCTTTGTCATCCCTGATCTCTGGGTTGTAAAATCCAGTCTCAGTCTTCTCTGAACCAGACCTGCCAACAACATTGGGTATATATGGTGATCATCCACATGATATGTTCATTTCCTTTGGCTTTTGAGATGACATTTACTTTTCTTCCTCTTAACTGTACTGGCCACTCTTTTCAGTCTCGTTTTGTGGTTCCTTCTTTCTTCCCTTAACCTCTGAATATATGAGTGTTTTGGGACCTCGTTCTTGGGTTCTCTCTTTTCCCAATCTATACTCACTCCTTGCTGATACCATTAGTACAGTTGGTCTCTAGTCTGAGCTTTCCCCAACTTGAGCCATGTACACTGGGCTTCCTACTCCACACCTTCCTTCTCACAAACAGTAAACAGCTAAAGTCACCTGTTCCAAGCTGAACCCCTGCATTCCTCTCCAAGTTGCCCACACCACTAGCCTTCCTCAGCTCTGTTGATAGCAGCTCTACCCTTCCAATTATTCAGCCCAAAGGCTTTGCAGTAATTTTTGACTCCTCCCTTTCTCTCACACACCATATCTCATCCATCAGAAATCCTCTTGGCTCTACCCTGAAGATTACTGAGTCTGACCATCCTCACCCCTTTGGCTGTCACCACCCAAGTCTGAGTCCCCAGATCTTTCTCCTACAACATGGCAATAATCTCCTAACTTGCTTCTCCTCAGCTTGCAGAACAAGGGGAGAGGAATTAACTTAATCATGTGGCTTAGGTCTAGACACATTATAAATAAGATCATTCGCTTCCTGGTTCAAAAGCTTACAGGGTAAACACCCACTCTGTTCTCACTGATCTACAGTTTCCTGTCTGACTGTAGCACTCTCCCCTCCATCACAGGACTCTACCCACAGGGGTCTCTTCTGTTCCAGAACTTGCCACATGGGTCCCACTTTAGCATCTGTGCACTACTGGAACACTTTTTCCTCAAAATATTTGTTAACCTGTACCTTCAAATCTTTTCCCAACAACAACTTCTCAATAAGGCCTATCCTGACAGATTTATTTAATCCTGCACCCTTCTTACCCCTTCAACTCACCCATCCCTCCACACACTCAAAGTAGGAACATACTGGTTGAGTGAAAGAACAATAATGCAGCCATTCTTTAGAAAGAAAGCAAATGTAAGTTTAGATTACTTTAGTAAAATCAAAATTGCCAAATAAGGACTACACAGTCTCATTGTACTGGAATAATGGTAAGAGTTCAGTTTTTGAGCACTTACTGTGCATTTTGAATACATCATCGTGATATTAACTATTCACAACAATCTTGTTGGGTGGGTATTCTCTTTTGTGATAAAGAAAGTAAACAGAAAAGTTAAAGTTCTCCATTCAGATTAAAAACCAGGCAATGGACTCCAGAAATCATATCTCAACCATCTCACTAGAGCTGGAAAGTACTGAGAGCAAAGTGACAGGTTCTAGAAGCCATGTTGTAAGACAAAAGGCTGAGGGAAGGGTATTTTTCCATATAAAAGAAAACACTTGCCCAGCATGATAGTGCATGCTTGCAATCCCAGGTACTTGGGAGGCTGAGGCAGGAGGATTGCAAGTTTCAGGCAAGCTTGGGCGACTTAGAGAGACCCTGTCTCAAAATAAAATAAAAAGGGCTGAGAAGGTAGCTCTGTGGTAGAGTGTGTAAAATACACAAAGCCCTGAGTTCAGTCCCTAGGCCCCCCCACAAACACAGAACACTTACGGAGTATTACCTTTTGCATCTGCAATGGACCCCAAAGGCTCATGTGTTGAAGGCTTGGTTTCCAGCTGGTGGTTCTACTGGGAGACAGTAGAAAATATAGAAGGTGGGGCCTAGTTGGAGGAAGTAGATCACTGGTGGTGTGTCTTAAAGGGTATTTCTTATCCCCTGTCCCTTCCATTCACTCCCTCTGCTTCCTGGCAGCTATGAGGTGAGCAGTTTGCTCTGCTCTGTGCTCCCTGCCATGGTGGTCTGCCTGGCCATGGGCCCAATCAATGGAGTCAGCTGACCATTTACTGAAACCATGAGCCAAAATAAAATTTTCCTCTTTTAAGTTGTTTTTCTTGAGTCAAAGCAGCTGAAAGTTGCCTAACACATGAGGACATGACAATTTTCCAGTGTGTGAAGGGATAAGGTAGAAGAAGGATGAGACTTGTGTATTACTACAGAAAGGGGAAGCCAAAGAGACAATACAGAGAAGTAAGTTTTAGTCTAATGTTAAGAAAGAATTTTTAATTATTAGAATTGTGTAAAATTAATATGGTCTACTATTCAAAATGACTACTTCTCTGTCGCAAACACTTTATGCAGAAATTGAGTGACCATCTCTTGGGATAAGGTTCTTTGGTGGAAGTTTAGACTTGACTTTCCACTTGCAGGTCCCGTGTGATTCACCCACTCTTTACCTGGTGACCCACTCTTTACCTGAGGACAGAACAAGGCAGGGACACTGTGAGACCAGAACCGTACACTAGAGTGGGAAAGAGCAGCAATTCATTCCCACTCATACCCCCTCCAATCCAGAGGCACCTGGAGATGGGGTAGGGACCATTTCTGTTTCCTGCATGTAAAGTTGTATTCCCAGTATTGATGCAGTGAGACTCAAGTATATTTTGCCCTTAATAGCAGGGGATGTTGGACTCAACAGTTCTTATTTCTCAGTCTGAAGAAAGTCTGATTAGATAAATCATGCAGTTTAATTTGAAAAAAAAATGCTCAAAGAGACTTCTGGCTAGACATTTCAAAAGCAGACATCTCTGAAGGTGAGGGGGCAGGAAAGGATTGGAGGAACTGTGATGGGCAGCGGGGCAGGCTGAGCAAAGTAGATTCCAAATTTGCCCACTTCATTACATTGTCCAGAGCCTGGAGCTTCTCTTTTCCTTATCCTTCATCTGAGTGGCTTCCTGGGAGACAGCATGGCACAGCCCACAGTTTGTTTGGGTACCGGTCTGATGTAAGTTCAAAACCTGTCTATCCCATTTGCTAGCTGTGAGACCATGGACTAGATATTTCATTAACAGCCGAGTGTTACCTTCAGTACATCCATTAACACCTACCTCCAGGGGTTGTTTTCAGGATCCTAGCGAGAAACACAAACAAAGCCAAGTGTGGTTTTTGTTGCCTAAAAATCTTATTTCCTTTCTCTCTTCTGGAGCCAGGGAAGGGAATCTTCTGGAGTTGTGCCACTCCAAGGGCAATTTGCAGAGTGTGGTTAGTCCATGGATTGTTTGTTACCAGTTGGAGATGAGATAAGCAGCTTGAGCCAGGCTGTAAATCCAGTGTGTTGTTTCTTCCATGCAGAAACTCTACCAAAAAGCCAACAAACAATATTTCAGCTAAGATCAACAGTGTGTTCAATGGCCTAGCTGTTACAGTTCTGGTGCAAGTGCCATATGTCACTAGTGACAAATATTTCAGGAACTAGCACTTTGAGTAGCTATAGTACAACTTCAAGACTCTATAATAAAGATTAATGACAGAGCAAATAGACCCTAGAGTCAGTGCTGTCTAGGTTCAAATCCTGGTTCCCCTGCTTATTAAGTCTGGGCAGTTACCTCCCTGTGCCTCATAACGTCATCTGTAAAATGGACCTATTAATAGAACCCCCGAGTTAATAATTGTATGTGAAATCTTAAGAACAGAACCTGGCATAAAGGAAATGCCATTTAGATTTTGCTGTTATTATTGGGAAAACTTTTAAAGTTTTGCTCTTATCGGGACCGAGGGAGTTTACTTTCGTTTGATTATAGATTATTTTTGTGGGACCTTTTTTGTTTTGTTTTGTTTTTCCTCCCTCCTTCCTTTTCTTCCTTCTTCTGTTCAAGTAGATGACATCATGACCTTTTCTGCTATTCTGCTAGGGCTAAGGCTATATTAAGCCCTTAGTGAATTCACTCATCAATGTTAATAATCTTTTGGAAGCTTGACTTGTAGGGGGTTGAGAATGAAAATACAAACCCTGGGAAAGAAGCTCTTTACATCATTTTTCAGGGTAGACAGAGAGGTTCTGTGGATTCCCTAAGGGAGGCAGATTTGTTGTCCTCCCTCATCCCTGTTGCTTCGAAACACAATCTCTGTTCCATGGACACTACTCATCTTGACACTTGCTCTTTCTGCCCTATAAAAAGCATCAGGGACAATCTTCTGTGAATTAGTTCCAGGAATAATTAATATATTGCCCACATTTGTAAAATGATAGCATAAGAACAAAGAGTTAAACGCTTTTGTTGAAAAGCAGGTAATAAAAGAACAAGTTTAATACCACAGTGTTTTAGAACAGTCAGAGCACATAGCCTTTTGTGACTGTGTATATTTATGCTAGATATTTTAACTTTTTTACTCTAAAAATCACATTGTAATACAAATATATATATTCTATATTCTACTATTGCATTTAGAATGAGAGAGAGAGAGAGAGAGAGAGAGAGAGAGAGAGAGAGAGAGAGAGAGAGAGATACAAAGGATTGAACCCAGAGCCTTGCACATACTGGGAAAGCATTCTACCAATGAGTTACATTTCAAGCCCTACTGTCAGCTTTGAATAGTATTCATCTCTGCCACTTAGTCTGTTTCTTAGATAATCAATTCTTCTATATTGTCCTCTTGAAATAACGCTTCAACTATTTGGATTGATTTAATTTTCTTTATGAGTGTGCCATTTGGATGTCATTATTCTAAACTTGAATTGTCTCTTGTTTTCACTGAGTAAATATTTGAAGCATCAGCATTGCCCTGTTTAGGGAAACTATTTGTAGAACATCTTTTATTTTTTTCCTTTCATACTAAGTGGTGACTTTAGGCTGGTGTGTACCCATGAGATGAGATTCCCCACAAGAAAGTAGATTTTATAGTAATAACTCTAAAATTGATAATAGACATCATCAGTTCATCTTAACAGTGACTTTGTGCTTATTTTTAGAGGAAATGCAGTTGTTGATGTGCTAGTTGTCACTCTTTCATTTTATTTTCTCTATGTGTGATCCGTAGGAACATCTCATTTATAGGAACTTGTATCCCTGAACGGGCCCACAATCTCATTAGTGAGTGTGCTTTGTGGGGTTGTGTCTACTCTTCCCCTTCACACTGATCCCTTTCTGGCTTTGTAGGGCTAATTTCCAAGATTTAAAAAATTGATAGATATTATTGAAATCAATTTTACTGGTTTATAAAATTGCTGGTTTTCTTCAATCTAGCTTTTTTGATGCCATGAATGGGATCACTAAGCAACTAAATGATTTTTGAGAGTCTAGTCATTTTACTCTAAAAATCACATTGTAATACAAATATATATATATAAAGTAGAATGTTAGGAAAACAAACTCATTTGGAAATTGGGTCTCCATGTCTATTCATGGTCCTCAAAAAAGATCCAATGAGGTCAAGGAAAGAAGAATGAATAGTCCTTTTCTAGACACTTGTGTTTTTTCCCACATGTGAAATGAAGATGGTACTTGCTTATAGACTGAAAAGTGATTGGAAGTCTTTATCATTGTGATTATCCTAGGGATATATATGTATCATCAAAATGGAGAAAAATTATGACAACTGAGACATACCAGTAAAAAAATATTAGTGTGTTCTGTACAAAATAAACTGGGTTGGCTCTCTACCATGATTATCCCTCTCAGATGATTGTTAAGAACTGGTTTTCTTTTTCTCCTACTTGTCTCCTCCACAGTTCGATCCATGCCTAAGTCCTGATGGCAGCAGCACATTGGTTTCTTGAAGCAGCCCATTGTTCTCTCCAGTGGCTTCTCACTGATCTGTTTCTAACTCTTTCTCCACAAGAGAAGAGTCTAATCTCATGAAATAAAAATCTGATGATGTGACCAGCCTGCTCACATCCCCTTGATGCCTTCCCATTGTCTCCAAAGTCCCAGTTCCTTACTGTGCATAAAAGCCCATCCTAACTGCTGTCCATTTCTCCAGCATCTCCACCCACCATTGTCCTTCCCCTTGACTCAAACTCATTCTTGTGTTTCCCTGCCAGGACTCTTCTGACCTCACTTTCACCTATTGTACTTTCAGTTTCCAAAGATGCTGCTTTACCAGAGACATGAAACTTTGGTTTGGTTAGATTCTTTACCATGATTAAAAAAAAAAAAAATGTTTGTCTTCTCTACTAGACTCTAAGCTTCATGAGGACCAGGGCCATGTTTATCTTTTTATTTCCTACAAAATTAGTACCTAATCCTGTGCCTGACATATCAGAGATATTCAACAAATATCTGTTAAATAAATGAGGAGATCAATCAGCACATCGTCTGGCATATAGTAAGCATCAGTGAATGGCAGCTGTCTGCATTTGACATCTGTATCTCTATCAATTTACACATGTGCATGCGTGGCCCAGCCAACATTAATAAAATAGTCTCACTGTATGGAATGACAGACTTACAATGAAGACTGTGATAGGAAGGATACAGTCTACTTATTTATTGAAATTATTTGAAAGTGTGTGAATTGGCTGTCTACCCAAGCTGGAAAATAATCTTATAAATAAACATGTTCCAGTGCTGCTGAGACTTAAATTTGAATGAGCTTTCTGTGCAGTCAAGGTGGCAGAAAAGTACATGTGAGGTGCAATTTTAGTAGCCCATATTATTGGAACATAACACAGAAGTTATGGTGAGCACATGTTTAAGTTATTACTATTTAACACGTGCGTGTGGTACTGAGTGCTCACATTGTACCTGGTTACAGTGCATATTTTAAAAGTAGATGTGGTTCCTTGCCAGGTGGAGCTACAGGTTTCTGATTTAGGAAGGGTTATGGCCGGCTGAAGTTTTGCTAAACCTAAGTTGTACTTCAAAGCTCTTCCTGGCTCCCTGGCATGCATTGGAACTTCATGGCATTAAAGGTGAAGGAGATGGTGAAGTGAGAAGCGCTGAAGGGTGTGAAGTGAGGGGATAACCTTCAGCTGCTGGCTTCCAGTTGCTACTTCCTCTCCAAAGGAAATAGTGGTATGCCTGAGGGAAATCAAATTAGGGAGTTAGAAAATCACAGCCTGTGACATTTGTGTCACTTTCCATGATTGAAATGTTGAGAACTGGGAAGTGACTTTCCCGGCCAATTTTCTCATAGATAAGCTCTGTTTCGGGAATAGTTAAGCTACATGAAGTCAATGAAGGTAATTGCTTCCCCTTATTATTTTCTGATCTCAGTTTCAACAGAGCAAAAGATATGTGGTCAGGGGCTCCATAAGTCAGAGCAGTAGAATTTCCCTAAGGCATGTCCACTTTTAACCCCTCCAATATAGACATACGTGTTTTCTTTCTTCACAGTTCAAATTAGAAAGATCTGCAGAGATGAATGTATATACAGATCGAGTAAATACCATTATTTGTCATTCTCTTTAGTTTAATGAGAATCAGTCCACTGGACTCCATCTCAAAAATGTACTCTAAGGGAGCATGGTTGACTGTATATCTGCTACTCACTGCTCTACAGAACATCAATTCTGCATAATATTAATTATGTGTGATGCTTTAGGCTAACTAGTGGCTCTTACTGTTGTCTTATAATTATTCCAATGGCATGGTACTTGATCCTTATCAGATGTATTGAGTGTTGTTAGTAGATGTGAAAAAGATGTTCTTTAATAAATGCACTTGGGAAATGCATGACCATACATGGTCATGATCACTAAAGTTAGGATTCATAATACTTGACCTGACACAGCTGTTCAAATAATAAATGCATGGCCCTGGAAGTGTAAAAAAATCATTTTTCTTTTCCTTCTTCTTCTTGTTGGCACAGGTTGGGGGAGGATTGAATCTAGGGCCACTTGAAAGCAAGTGCTCTACCGCTAAGCTACATCCCCCAACCCTTCTCCTTTTGAATTCATTAAAAAGGTTTGAACAGATAATTTTAGCAAAGCTGCTTAAAGCAAATAAACTAACAGCCTTTGTTTGTAATAAGGTAGCAGGTGGAACAAGGAAAAGTATCCCTAAATGTGTGAATGACCCTTGCTTGCCTTACCCCAACCTTGACGCAGTTGGAACCCTGGTTGCCCTACTCAGGTCTGCTAGAGAGTGGCACTACATTTTGATCCAGAGTTGAGCTGTGTTGATTCTTCACTTCCCTGTGACACTTTTTTTAGACCCTTTATGAGTTTAGTTACACTCTGTATTTGATTTTAGATGCAATATTTGAGGTTATTATGTAAAATAACTTTATAGTACTTTTCTTCCAAAGAGATTTTTTTTTTACACAAGTCACAATAATTTCTTTCTCCCAATGATCTGCTGAACAGATTTTCAAAGGTGGAGCAAAATCTACTAATATTTTTAATATATTTTCAAAAAATATTAGGTATTAAAACAATAGTAAATTAATACACATAGTATAGAACAACTTTGTCCCTCCCACAATAGAAAGAAAAAAACACTATGTTCATTATGTAGGTAATTATACATATTAACTTTATATTTTTGAGAAATTGAGTTAGTTTATAGATATGATTTTGTATGAATTGTAACGGCAACATCTCTATACTTTATTATTCTCTCTTTCCTTTCTAATTGAAAAATCAAATCCATACTTATGATTTGAAAACACAAATAATTTCTAAGAGTCTATGTGATGCCCATTCATAGTACTGCCCAACTCCTATTTCATTTAAATATCACAATTTAGAGACACTGCCGTCCTGGGACATACAATGCATGCATGGCAGATATCAAGAGTGAAGGCAAATCCCATTTTTATGACTTTTGGTTTTTAAATCCCAGGAGGCTTTGCAGAAAGAGACTGACAAGAGGGACAGGTGGAAATTGGCTCCGACTTGGTGACAAGTTTTCAACCTCAGCTGCATTCTCTCAACAGGGGAGTGAGGAGCAGCTGGCAACCCGGGAGCCACTGTTCTACAGATGGAATTCTTGTGGCAGAGAGAAGAATGTTCTATCCAGCTTCTCATGCTTTATGAACAAAGAGCACAACTTAAGAGACGAAGCTTCGTTTGCTCTAATGGCTGATGCTCTACTCCGCCTTCCTTGCCACATCTTTTGTATTATATTTCTAGCATATTATATTTGGAAAAGAATATAAAATTTCCCAGTGCTTTGTTAGTCCGCTTTTATCTCTGACCTCAATATGTTTTTCTAAAGGCCCACCCTTCACAATTATGAGATTTGGAGCATGAATATAAAGAGAGGCCCACACATCATACATCTAAATATTTACAAGTTGTAAATCTGTACAAACTGCCAGATAAAAGATGCTATTTCTCCTAAACCAGGAACTTCCTAGTGGAGAAAGGAGGTGTGAGGGGGTCAGCCCTCTTTTCCTTCCATTTCTGGCTCCATCTCATACTGTTGGGGTTTTGTGGCTACCCCAAGTCACACGCTCAGGCTCCATCTACGCTCCCTAGCTGGTCATCTTAGGTCTAAAAACTCTGGAAGCAGGTTGAGGACTATTTGGGCAAAGATTTTTGGAATGCTGAAATTCAGAAAGTGGTCCAGAAAGGAGAGTGCAGACTCTGAGTAGTTGTTTTCCCTCTGCCACACCAGGAAGTGTGTGGCTAGAAAGAGGCAGGAGGGGAATCCTCTCCAGAACAAGTTCATTTACCTGGGTCTAAGAAAAATACTTTTCTTTTAGACTTCAAAGTATATCATGTTGTTCCTTTCATATCTAGATAAGAATGAGAATATGTGGTCAACTCTTAAGTTCTCCATTTACTTAGGAATGGTTAAAACTAGTAATTATTTGCTTGGTATTTGTGGTCCATCTGCTCTCAAACTGAGAATAATTTTAGTTAGGACCAAGCTGACTCTTTACTGCTGTGTATAAAATATGAAACCTGGTGGTTTAACATGGAAACCATTCTTTGTCTGCATTTCTACAGCATTTTGGAAGGGTAACTACAACTGTGGAATGACCTCCTTCTGGTTGGTTGTATTTGACAGGACTTTGGTCTGAAAGGTAAATGGCAGCCATTATTCTAATCCTATAAATAAAAGAACTTGGAAAAATTTATGACTTTATGGTTACTTCAAACACACAATAATCTAGGAAAGAAGCCAGAAGCAGATGCAAGAGTTCTACCTGTGCTTATAAATCAGTGAAATATAGGTTGAAGTGGAACATGGAACCAAAAATATCTGAACAATATTGCCTCTTGGCATATCTAGCAGAAATGCAAGAGAAAGAACAGAGTCAGGAATCTCTGTTTGCATTATTCACGGGATCACCCATAAATTAGTGGTGTGCTGTAGGTGGAACCCATAGAGTGTTAGTAGGAAAGCTAACATTACATAGATTTTTGCTTTAAGGTCCAGAGAGACCCAGCTGAATGGAAAAATAGCTGAGTTATGGTACAAACCCGTCACCTTGTTAAAACTCAACAACCAGGTGTTTAGGAAAAGAATGGTATGAGAGACTGGTTTCTTTTCTGCTTAACAGTCACTCACTGTAAATACAGAGAAAAGGAATCTTTGTTACAGGCCTACAGGAAGATAAATATGTGTATATTTGAATGTTTAAAAAATAACCCATGTCACAAGCCCATCTTGGACTTCACAACATAATCAGAGAGATACATGTTGAGCTATAATTATGATCCATTTCCCAGAATAAACTTAGCACATGGTCCATAGAAATTCACACTGGAATAAGTTTATGGATAGGTATGGGAGATACTTCACCTCTTCTATGTGATTTTTATCCTAAAAAAGTTGAACTTTAAAAAACATATATGTATCATTCTTGTTCTGAAGAGAAACTCTTTGGTGAATGTGTTATGACAGTGGATGAGACAAGTTCAAAGTCAAAGATCATAGATCTTGGTTTAAAAAATTAGCATTACCAAAAACACTAATAAATTTGAACCTGAAAAATATAAAGAATATTTACATTTGTAATTATAAAATAAATACTCTCCAAAGGCTTTCTGTTGGTTTTAGGGTAAAACTCGTCATGTTCTGACCCCTCCCTGACTATCCAGTCCTGTTCCCCAAATCTTTCTGTTCTGCCCTAAATACACTGACCTCCCGTGTGTTCCTCCAAAGCCACCTGCGTTCTTGGCTCTCAATGTCTTGTTTGTCCCTTACTTAGCTTAGCCCCTCCGACTCCAATCTCAGCTTTAATGTTAGTTTTCCAGGGACATTCCCCCATTTTTTCTAGGATAGTGAGGCCTTCCTATTGAGCATATCTACTACCCCTGTAGTTTTCCTTCTGTGCAGTAATAAAAATGAGTATCAGAGGCTATTCCTGGCTTTCCCCCCTCAGAGGCTAAGACGTATGCTGGCTGGTTTATTCCAGTCCTACCTCTGAGAAGGATTTTGTGCTCTTATGGGGAGAAATGAAAGGAGAGAAGAGAAACCTGGGAGGAGGGGAATAGAGAACAGGTAGAAATAAAGGGACAATGAGGCTAAGGGATGAAGTGTTTTGTGACTCTGAGGAACAAGGCAAGTAACAGAGGAGAGGGCATTGTTGGAAGTGTTGTTGAGGGTAAGTGTTTCCTTCCCATTGTGACACTGGGAAGTAGTTCCTGACGCTTACCCAGTAGTTCCTAGGTTGCGCTCTTTGTCATATTGCTGACACTTGGTCATGGGCATGAGTAACGCTTCATACAGTTGTTCATGTATGTTCTGTGAACAATCTTTAGAAGGAGATACTCTAAGCTGGTTTCCAAATGCCCATAACTCCAAGCTTTGAAATAAATTATTATTTATTTTCCTTATCATATTCCACATACAAAGGTTGGTACTGATTATTATGATTGAGATGAAACTGTTTTATGCTTTTTATCTCCCTCCCATCCCCTCAAGACCACAGAGGCAGAGGTCATGTATATGCTAGTAGCTAACCCCCCAGTGCAGAGGACAGAATCTGGACATAAATGACATTCAACAATAATAACAGAGTAAATGAATGTGTTCACCCATTCTGCAATACAGTTTTAATCTCTAAATATAAAACTCAGTGTCAGTGACAAAATTTTGCTCTCCTCAGTGAAAGATCTTTAGAAGGAGATATTCTGAGCTGGTTTCCAAATGCCTATAGATACAATCTTTGAAATAAGTTATTATTTATTTTCCTCATTATATTCCACATACAAGGGTTGGTGTTGATTATTATGATTAAAATGAAACTATCTAACTACTTATTTTCTTTTCAAAGTATATTAAAATACTTGCTAAAATAATCATATCTTGGTATACATGTTAGCTAAGAATTCTTCTTTATCGAAGAGCAAGATAAAACCTAGGAGTATATATCATCACTTCCACCTGTTGAGAAATGGCAGCAATCCTGGAAGTGTGGTATTTGTCCCCTACAGGCTACATCATATAAATGCATTAAAAATAATTGGTGGTCGGTGTTAGTTTCTGATTTTATCAACAAAGGAAACTAAGGTTGAGCTACTTTGCTAGGATCCTTACATTATAGTGGAGGTGGGACTCAAAACTAGGTCTGCAGGTTCCAAAGCTATTGTTGGTGAGCAGCACAATATCCCTTTTAATGTTGAGGAATAAGCTACCAAATTTATTGAGTTTTATTTAGTTTGTAATAATAACAGCAAACCTGAGTTCAAGGTCCCATTCTGCCTTCTGTTTCTCTTCCAGAGATCACCTCGACTCATCCTTCCTTCAGTCTGTACTGTCAGTTCTAGAACTGGACTACTACTTACTATAGTGCTGGATATGGATGATCTATATAGTTGGTGTACTTCCCAGTAGTTTTGTTTGTTGAGTAATTTGGCAGAAGTTTAGAACAACACAAAACACTTCCAGAAATTTCTGGTTGTCACTACTGTCCACTAGCTAATCCTCTGGATCAACTACCTGTTGATCTTTATTTTCACTAAAATTCCATTTTGGTTTTTGCAATTTCTTCTTTTGTGTTATTGGCCCTCTGAGTAGTTCATCTTGAAATTTTCCTTCTCAGGTAAAGGATCACTAGGTCCACTTCTTAAAGGCTCATGTAACAAAAATATATAAATTACAGGCAGTCATAGACTGGTCCTAGGAAACAAATTCCTTATTGTTTTATGTACACTCATACCCCAAATTAATTCTTGTTATTTGGGTAATTATGTTCTATAACATTTGTGCAAATTCTGAATTAGAATTAGCACATACTAAACCTAGGGGAAATATAGGTTAGGTTCCTGTGAGGCTCTGTTGACAACATTTTCATCAATTAATCAAAACATAACCTTTTTATGTATGTTTCTGTTTAAAGACACCTAATTTAATAGAAATTGTTATTTATTAACATTGAACTCATGGCCAATAGAACTGTGACTCATGACTAAAGAAAGTTACCTAACACATCTCTATGTTTTCTCTATGAGGCACTGGACAGCTCTTCAGCACTACCTTTGGAGGACATTTTAGACAGTAAAATCATCAACAAAAAATATAAAAATTTAAAATTAAATAGACTGTGGAATGGACACTTATTTATAATATGAGAAAATGAAAAGCGGAGTGTCACTTTGTTCAATTCAACAGGTAATGTGTGTATCTAGCAACTCAAAATTTTCATTATCTTATGCATGCTTATGAATCACCACAGAAGCCTAGTTCTATTACTTTTGGGGTTGCAAATACATTTTATTGAACGGGTGAATTTGCAAATATGGAATGCATGAAGAAATGAGACCTCAACTATATTCATATATTTGCTGCTAGATAATATTTGTTGCTAATGTCAGTAATTATTTTAGGTTTTTAAAATGAGTCAACCTATTTAATTCTCATAAAACTCTAGCAGGTAGGCCTTGATATTTTCCCTATTTATATATTATAGGGAAAAGTTGATTGAACTTTTCCAAACCATAGTTAGTAAGCATCAGAGTAAAGATTGGAAGTAAGCAAAGTGGTTCCAGAACTCACATAGTTATCTATAGTTATCCACTGCTTTGTCTTTTAAAGTCTTTCTATTGTTATTAATCGCATTTGGGAAACACTATTCAATCAATAATCTTTAAAAAATATTGGTGTTTTTATGGATCATTCATTTCATTAGAAAAATATTTTGTGTGTGCCTACTCTGTGTCAGGTATAACAAGAATTCTGCAGTCGGGAAACATGGTCTGCCCTCATACAATTTGTTTAGCTTACATGTAGATAAAATAATACAATATCAACTATATAGTTTAGGATCATTATTAGTTTTATGTAATTGAAAATAAAAATTAGCAGTTAAGCAAGATGAAAATATATTTCTCACATGAAGAGAGTCCAGAAGTAGGTAGTCTAGTTCTGGTATGTCAATTCCACCATCATCTGCATCCCAGACTTGTTCTGTATTGTTGCTCTGTTATTTGCATGATGCTTGTGGCCTTTAAGACCTGATCTAAGTTCCAAGCATCCTCTCTATGTCCCAGCCAACAAAAAGAGGAGAGGGAAGAAGAATACTTTTTATAAAGAGACGTTCTGAAGGGTCTACTTACCTCATCTCCCATTAGCCAGAACTCAGTTATTTAAATGCAAAGGAGCCTTAAAAATAGTCTGCTAGTTTTGTGGCTTTATGCTTAACTAAAGCCTGGAGTTCTAGGTCTGATTCCAAAGTAGAAAGGGAGAACTGTACTTGGGAAGTAATTAGCAAATTTCCACATATGTAGAAACATTTTCTAAACTGCAAAGAGTTTTTCATAAAAGTAAAGACATATTGCTTAGAGTTGGGTGACATATGTTTCTCCTTGATGTGAAATCCATTGTCCAATGATCTACAGAGTTCCTTTGTGGTGATTATTTTTCCTTTACAACCTAGAGTTTTCATTTGACTTTTCCAAAAACTCCAGTATCCTTGAATTTATACTCATCTTCTTTGATGTATTTCCAGAATAAGAAAACTATGTGCCTTCATATATATTTCAACATTAAAAGACAAATGTAATGGGCCCCTGGTTTGCTTCTGTGTTTCAGTACCAAATGTTACTTTTTTTGGTATTATACCAAAATGAAATCTTTTGACATGCTCCCAAAGGTGGGAGCACTCTTTTAAAGGAAGCTAAAAATTTAATATTATAATGAAGGTTTTAAGGAATCTGTAAAAAAAAATAATAACTGGGGAAAATGAAGAAATTATTTCAAAAGGAGTTGATTCTTGCATTATTTACTTAAAAAATGTAAGCATTGAAGCACTTTATGTGACATTTTCAGACATTTTTTTTGTTTTAAATGTTTTTTTTTTCAGCCTGTATAATTCAGAGGTTCCTCAGTTCCCCATTTTATCATTTGTATATGAATCAGCCAATGTCCTTTCAGGAAACAGATAAAACACTGATAAGGGTTAGTTGAAGAAAGTTGAAGGGAGAGACTATTTATAAAGACATGAAAATGGTTATAAGGACCAACAAGAAGTGATGATTACCCAAGGACTATCATCAATGGGAAATTGTTAAAACTCTGAAGTTGAAGGAATGAATAGAAGCATTTTTACCAAAAGTCAGTAGTAGGTGTGGCTATGGCAGAAGGACCATTCAACAGAAGCTATAGCCATATACAGGTCAGACTAGAGCCAATGTCAAACTAGAGCCTGGCAGGGAAAAAGAGAGGGGTGGGTCAGAAGGGATGTGGAATGCTGCTCTAGTTACTCTGTTCTCCAGCTCACTCTAATCTTCTGACAGTGCTTTCTTTTAGAGAAGAGAGCTGTACAGTCAATGAAGATGACTAGAAAAATGTGCAAAGATTATTGGATTCATTTGAACAGACCCACATTTCAGTCATTCTCACTGACTATCAATACATGCTGATATTAATTGTATGCATTAAGATTCCCAATCTGGATGAGTTGTTTTTCAAATGAAGATTTCAATATGTGTTTCTAATTTTGGAACATGTTATCTATTTTGGGGCTGGACTTATCCTTTCAAATGTCCACAGTTTTAGAAATCATGTTAGTGATAAACATATTAGAAGAAAAATAAAACTAATCTCATCTCCTCAACTTGACTACTAGGATCGATCAGTTGGGTTTCTAGCTCTGAACCTTCTGTCATTTCAAGATGTTAAGTAGGAGTTGAGGAATCAGTGACAGATGATTAGGTGCTGTCTTAGAAAAATTTCCAAATTCTTTTTGTTCTCAAATATTTGATTCATCTATTTTTTTTTTTTTGCCATCACCTCCTATCTGATGTGAAATTATTGCCACTGGATATCACTCTTCTGGACCAGAAAAGTGTTAGGTCCTCTTTCTAGAAGGCAGCCCATTATGTGAACTAGAAGGACAGTGAGACCCATGTACCTCCTCCCATTAGCCAGGAGTTTAATTTCTTTTCATATTACTTGGTTTTCTTTTGGCATGCACAATGAAATAAATGCTAAGGAATCTTGGACAAGCAAGTTTAAATGTGTGGGATAGAAAAAATAAGCACATGAGTGGGCCAAAATGAGTTGGCAGTGTGAGTGGCCTTGGGAGAGGAAAGAGGTCTGAGTAGAGATTTTCCACATGCATTATCGAATTTTCTTTTATTTAGTTCTCATCATTATCTAATGGGTTAGTAAAAAAACAGATAATTCCCCTTTAATAGGGTTAAAATATAAAAAACAAAACAAAACAAAACTGAGATCCAGATAATTTGAAGTAACTTACCAAGAAAAATGACTTAGTAGGCTAGGCCAAGATGGGGAAACTGTAGTTCTTCCCTGTAATTGTCATGTATCTGAGAGTAGTCCACTTTGCTATTTATGGTTGATTTCCCTTTCCCCCCTTGTGGTGTAAAAGAGTCTCCAAGAAATATGCTGTGGAAAGTTCTAGAAATCTTTAAAAAAAATTTTTTTTTTTGCATAAAATTTTAGTAATCCAGTTTTTCAGTACCTTGGCTAAAAGCTCTTCTAATGCATAGTTTTCTTTCTCTCCCTTACTGCAGGCAAGAGCAGTGAGAAAGGTGGGAGGAGAACAGGGAGAGAGTGACACTGTGGAGAGTCAGAGCCTGGGCTGTGATGTGTTTATGCACAGCCTCACACTCTTCCAAGAACCGCTGTTCCTTATGATGCCTGCATTGCATTAGTCAGGGTTCTTCAGAGAACCAGAGCCAATAGGGTATGTATGGATATAGATGCTCTTGACTTATGATGGGGCTACAGCCCCAAAAGCCCATTGTAAATTGAAAATATAAAAAAGCTGAAAATGCATTTAATATACCAACCTACGGAAAATTACAGCTTAGCAACTATAGAGTATTGGTTGTTTCCTTGTGGTCATATAACTGACTGGAAGCTGGGGCTTGCTGCCATAGACCAGTATCATAACAGAGGATAGTAATTCATATTACTCGCTGGCAAAATGATAAAAATTCAAAACTCATAGTACAGTTTCTACTGAATGCATATTGCTTTTGTACAATTCTAATGTGCAAAATTGTAAGTGGAACAAGCCAAAAACCATTTATACCTAAAAGAAGAGATTTATTATGAGAATTGGATCACCTTACAATGGCGGTCAGGAACTCCCACGATATGCCATAAGGAAGCTGGAAAATCAGGAAAGTCAATGGTGTGATTCAGTCTGAGTCTGAAGCCCTGAGAACCAGAGGAGTCTATGGCATAACTCCCAGTCTAAAGACAAAGGCCTAGAAACGGGGATGCTGGTGTAAGTTCTGGAGTCCTAAGGCCAAAGAACCAGAGCTCCATTGCTCAAGGACAAAAGAAGATGGATGTCCAGCTCAAGAAGAGACAGCAAACTCATCCAATTCTCTCCACCGCTTTGGTTTTTGGGTCCTCAGTAAATTGTATATTGCCAAGACCAAACTACATTGGTGAGGAAGAATTTTTTTTTTTTTTACTAAATCTATTGATTTAAATGCAAATCTTTTACACAAACACCCTCACAGACACACCCAAATATAACGTTCTACCAGATATCTGGGTCTCCTTTGGCCCACATAAGCTGACATACAAAACTGATCGGTAATTCAGGTTTGCTTGGACTGAGGAGCTTTCCTAGGATGTGGAACTTTTAGTGCTAAGATGAGGAGAATCCTGAGCAAACCAGGGTGACTTTATTATCCTATGCCTGTTGCCCCACCTTTTTGTACAAGCTAATTTTTAGTTTTCCTTCCAGCTTTAGAAAAGATCATGTTTCTTCATTAAGAGATACTTAAGATCCATTCAAGCATGTTGGCTTGAATTCAGGGGCCATTTATATGAAAAATAAGCATTTTTAAATGATAGACTCATCTTTAATAAGGTGAGATGCTCACAGTATAAGAGTGTATCAGTGACAGAGTATTTCCTAAGAAATAGCAGATACCATGCTAGCTGGAGCTTACACAGGGTCATAATTTTTTTTTAGAGGAATGGTCACGGAACTGTAGGTTTTAAAATTGTTAAATTTATCTTTTTGCTACCCTTACCCTTTATTATACAAAATATATAAAATCAAATTCACATTAATTAAATATCTCCACTGAAAGATGCATCAGCATACAGAAGAAGATTTATCTGTCAAAGACCTCAGTGAATGTGGTGAGTAGCTGAGAAGTGACCAGTTGTTAAAAACAAGTGTAACACAAGGTAAGATCGAACCCTTCTGTGTAGTCAGCTGTCACTATAACAAAATAGCAGAAATAATAAACTTAATAAAAGGAATAGCTCATTTGGGCTCCCAATTTTGGAGGTTTTAGTTCGTGGTCAGTTGGCCTGTTGCTTTTGTGCCCGTGCTGAGGCAGTAAGTACATCATGGAGAGAGCAGGTAGTAGAAGGAGCTGCTCACCTTATGGAATCAAAAAAGTACAAAGAGAGAGGAAGTGGCTATAAACCCAATATCCACTTCAAGAGCACACCCCCAGTAACCACCTCCCACTAGGCTCTACCTCTTAAAGGTTCTACCATCTTACAGTAGCACCATAGGTTGGGGATTAAGCCTTTAACACAAGGGGCTTTGGGGGACCCTTATCCGAACCAAAACAACTTACAATCAATTTTGGATTAGGACCCAGATGCTAAGCATAAAATGGTATACCCCAATCACTGCTAAGTGCTAAAAGAGTGTTTTTCTTCGCAGAGACTATGTGGAGGTCAAAGAAGTTGGGAGAGAAGATTCCTTCGGGGAGCTCTGTGGGGTGAAGTTGTTGTATGTAACCAGTTTTTCCATAGGAGAAAGGAGCAGGCTGTTTATGCCTTCTGTTGTGAACTGTGTGAGATAGGCTTCAGGGAGCCCACCTGCAAACTTGATGTGTGATCCCGGAGTTAAGGATGCATTTGTCATGACAAGGACTCACAGTGTACTGGAAGGAAGAGCTGTGTATTCTCACTGGCTGCAAGGCAAGGATGCAGGAACCTCCTGCGAACCACTGAAACCACTGGGTGCAGTATAGGCAAGTGGATTAAATTTGGAGTCAATTGAAAGTCATCCTGCCAAGAGGGCTGGTTGGATGGTGGTAGAACCCCAACAGAGAGAATCTGGAGCAATTTTCCAAATGCCCAAGGAATTAGAGTTGGGGTTGTTAGTAAAGAAAAGGCCCTTTCATTAAAAAATTGTAAACGTCTGAGAAAACTCCCATACTACTCTGTTAGAGAAAGTGCTAGCTCTAATCAACTGCCAAGCTCTGTGCTCCACTGCTAGACCACAACTGCACCACTGTGAGCTTTCCCTTAATACCCTCTTCTCCTAGTACAGGTCTCCCAAGGGCTGGGGTTGCCGATGAGGATACTGGAAGAGAAGAGGTGAGTTAGGAAGGAGTGCAAACGCTGACCCTTCACAGTTCTTCCATCTCATCCAACACTCAAAGCCTTCCAGGTCTAAAGAAAAGGTTTCAAGGTAGGGTAGAGTAAAATCTCTGTTAGATATAAAAGTTGATCATTTTTTTGGGGGTGGGTGGGTACTGGGGATTGAACTCAGGGACACTCAACCACTGAGCCACATCTCCAGCCCTATTTTTTGTATTTCATTTAGAAACAGGGTCTCTCTTTGTTGCTCAGTGCCTTGCTTTTGCTGAGGCTGGCTTTGAACTGGTGATCTTTCTGCCTCTGCCTCCTGAGCCACTGGGATTACAGGTGTGTGTCTGTGCCTGGCCAAAAGTTGGACATTTTGATGATTTTATGCTACTGGATATTTTAATTACTCAAACATAAGTTCTTGGGATGCAGAATAATTGGAGTCACCATGAAAACTATGGAAAAATTATAGAACTGGTCCAAGATTTCGTCCAAAGGCTAGGAAGAAACATATTCTGAGATTGGTTTAAAGAGACTCTGTGTGTGTGTGTGTGTGTGTATGTGTGTGTGTGTGTGTGTGTGAGAGAGAGAGAGAGAGAGAGAGAGAGAGAGAGAGAGAAGCAGAGGCTATGAATTTAGCCTGCTCAGTAGCAACTGTTATATGCAAAGTGTTTACCACGTGCATGGGACTATCCTCTTATATGTGATAAGTCATTTAATGGTCACAGAAACTATGAAACAGGTACTATCATTAATTTCATTTATGGATGAGAAAATTGAAATGTGGAGGGTAAGTAGCTGGCCATGGTCATACACCCAACATGTGTTAGGAAGCTGGAGTTTAAATTTAGGAGTCTAGCTCAGCAGTTGATGCTCTATGCTTTGCTTCTTCTCTGAGAAAATAACTACAAAAAGATACTGCGAGACTCATAGGAAAAGCCATTTTGCTTCCGTCATACCAGTGAAAGCAGAACTCATGGATGTCAAGCTAGGGGAGTTTCCACGCTGGATTACTGATGAGGAATTTCACCCTTAAAGGCATTGTGGGAGCATTTCAGAGAGATTACTACTGGCACCACAGCAAGTTCATCGACGTGAAGAAGGGGAGCATTGTGCAGGTTAACACGGTGTTGGCAGCCTACCTGCTTTTCAGCTACTGCCTTCCTTGCAAGGAACTCAAGTGTGAGCAGCAACACTAGTACCACTGAAGTGGGGCCAGTGTGGAGAGTGTATTATGAACCCCTGACCACGGCCACCTCCCCAATAAAGAACTGAAGTCACGTCCTCAAGGCCGAGTCCTTTCAGATCCTGAGAATTAACATATATAAAAGGTGACTGGTATGTGGAAAAAAAAAAAAGCATGTCCACATCTTATGCCCTTTTCTTAGGAGACTTGGACGTCTTGCCTTTTATCTAACTATGCCACCCACTAAAGACCTTGGGATTCTACTAATCTTCTTTCTTACCATTCATGAATTATTCCATGTAATGAATTTGCTAACTACTAAAAGGATAGATATGGGCACAGACATCACTACAAACATGAGAAAGTTAAAAACAAATTGAGTAATCTTGCAAAATCCTTTACAGTTCTTTCCTATTGCTATTCCAAGCAGCAGAATCCCTGTTAACCCCTGTTGTGACATACTAATATTTTGTTTCTTTAAAAAATCAGCTTTATTGAGATAGAATTCATGCAATTTACAAAATTCAAAAGGATTATAAGGGAATACTGTGAACTAGAAGACAAATGAATGTTAAAGGGTATAGAATTTGTTTTGGAAGAGGGTAAATATGTGAATTGTAAGGTTTAGAATAATGTTTCCTCTTTCATTCCTGATATTAGTAATTTCAGTATTTTTTCCCCTTGGTCAATCTACTTAAAGATTCATTAAAAAAAAGAAAAGCCATTTTGAATAAGCAGATTGAAACACAGATTTGGAAACAACAGTTGTGCAGGAGGAGGATGCACTTTGGGAACTCCAGCTGGAACTTGGATGCAAGGTTATCTTGAGCTGCTGTAGGTTTTCACCTTTGGAGGACTCTCAGTGACCTTTGGTGACCCTCAGGATGATGGTCTACCACTTCTGACCAACAGAGAAGACATTCTTTGAAATGGATTCATTTGGGGTCTTTTTAAATATTACCTAGTCTATACTTTTTCCCCTTTGGAATTATTTTGTTTCTGCACTGGTCCCCATTATCTGGACACCTTTCTCTCCAGAGTCATCAAGGGGCTAATATTAAAAGCTATTATTTAATTATGTTCCCCTTTAAACTCCAAGATGACAGTGCATTTGAACCTAAAAGCTTCTCTGATTAGGTGCCTACTAAACACCATATTTCATGCATAATGTTCACTTTTTATGCAAGGACAGTTCTAGAATGTGCCCCAAACTATTTGATCTGATTAATCACTATGATAAAGACTTGATTTCCATAATAAATTAGACATAATGAAGAACACATTAATGAAAAAAAGTGTGTAGATGTGTAATTGCAGAGTTAAAATTTTCCAACCTTGAAAGTTAGAGAACACAGTTCCCATGAACTTTATTACCCTGTCTCACTTTTTATAACACAAAATATAATGAAGGTTATTTAGTTGCATTAATGCAAAATTTAATGGCAAAGTAATGAGGTTATTCTGAGGCTTACAGCAGAAAAACTAAGAAACTTCAAGGTTTTTTTACTTTCTCATTCATTGTAGCTATATGGCCTCTAGCCAATCAGCTGTGAGAATAATGTGGCTGGAAAGAGTGAGGAATAAGTGTTATGTTTTAGACGTGTCTCCCCAAAGCTCATGTGTGAGATAATGCAAGAAAGTTCAGAGGTGAAATGGTTGGGCTATTATAGTCTTAACTTAATTAGTTCATTAAGCCCCTAGTATGGATTCACTGGGTGGTAGCTGTAAGCAGGTAGGGTGTGACTGGAGGAGTCGGGTCATCGGGTGCTCATACTTTGGGGCACGCATTTTGTCCTGGGCCAGTGGAACTCTCTCTGCTTCCTAGTATAATGTTTTGAGTTGATTTCCTCCTCCACACCCTTTCACCATGATGTTCTGCCTCTTCTTGATGCTGAGGAATGGAGCCAGCTGTCTGGGGACTGAGACCTCTGAAACCATGAGTCCCAAATAAACTATTCTTCCTTAAAATTGCTTTTCTCAGGTTTGTTGGTCACAGCAGAGATAAATCTGACTAAAACAACCAGAAAAGGGAAGGTAAGATGGGGAAGGGGAGTATAAGTCACTTAGGAGGGACCCAGTTTCCCTCTGAGCACTCATACCTCTAACCTTCCAACTTGTTGAGTTTTAAAAGAGTGAAACCTGGATAGGTCCACTTAAAATATTCAAGTTTTTCTAAATTCATTTTTATTTTATTATATTAATATATGCTTATAGTTAAAATGCAATGGTATAAAATCCAGGTAGCTGTAGAAGCCCCACTTTAAATTGGGTCAAAAAAATTCAATTAGCTATAGTATGGGGTTGCAGCAATTGTGAAGTTAACAAAATACTTGGGGTGAGTCAAGGGCAGAGTATGGAAACCCATCACCAGTTCATTTGGTCACACTGGAATTCGTGGTTTTGTGGGGGTGTGTTATCAGGGGTTTTTCTGAAGATCTAAAAGTCAAAGTCAAGAGCAGCAATCCCTCCCTCACCCCTTAGATTAGTTTCACTCCATAGCCAGAATCTCCTTCAAGAATTTGAGCTATTTCTGCTGGTATTGACATTTATACTTTTGTATAGTATTTTGAGAGACATCAATAGAGTTATATGATTGTGATACCTGAATATTGCTTACTGGACAGTTAAATAATACACAATTTTGGCTCCTTTCTTGCATAATGTTTTTTATGAAACGTACTTATTCAGTTTTTCATGTTTATCCTCAATTCTTTCTACACTAAACATCAGCTCTCATGTGTCAATTTTTTTATTTTCTAAATGCTCAAATATATCTGAATATATATCCAAATACCAGATATATCAGAATATCTTTGTAATATAAATTTAAATTTACCTTTGGAGATGTAATCAATCAATATCATGTTTGTTATATTCTGTTGTTATTCAAAAGAAAAGGAATGAGAACACAAGAAACCAGTCAGGTTTTGAGTTTTAGTCCATTAAATGCTTGAGAAAAGTCCATTGCTCAATGTATATTTTTACTACTATAGATTACTCTTGTTTTTATTTTTGAAAATAAAATTAAACTAAAATTCTAGACTTGGACTTCATTCATTCAAACATTTAACCATTTTAACAGATGTTTTCAATAGGTATTTTTCAACCCCCCCCCCCTTTTTTTTAACAGTTTTCTATCTACCAAAAATTGTAATTCCGTGTGACTGAAATGTCTATCACTCCACCAGGCACTTGGTCACAACAATCGTATGCAAACCCTAACTTTACAAAGAGAAGGGAAAACAAAGTTGGCTTGTAAAGTCCATCAATCAAGCTATTATGAGAACAATAAAGAGTAATACATTTCTAAGAGCTAAACAAAAATATGATTGTTAGCATATGCATTCGAGGTTCACTTCCTATGGAATTATGGTTCCAAAGGCACATTTTGTTTTTCCTGTTACTTTACTGTTCCGAATTTGAACATTTTGCTGAAGTCCTATGTGATAGGTACTTACAAAAGAAAAAAAAATCCCCCTAAAGTATAAACAAATAAAAACATTATAAAGTGAGAGAGTCTAAAAACATGCCTATTTATTTTCATGTTAACTTGGAGAAATCTTTAGCCTCCTGGGTAAATACTTATTCATTACTTAATTAGCTTCTGGCTAGCAAGTCTTCAGGAGGATAAAAAAAAGTCTGTGTATTAAATATATTTGCTGGAAAGTAAAGGACTGGAACAAAAACACCATCTGAGTTTCACTCCGAAACCAGAAAATCTAATACAGTAGTAATGACTTAGTCATGCTGCTTTTTCCAGGAATGATCAATAAAAGAGGGGAAGTCAAGTCCTACTTTGAGCACAGAATTCAATAAAGAATAAAGTATAAGAGCTGAAAAAGAAATCAGAACTTCATTATTTGCAAGCACAGATTGGTAAGAGAAAGTCCACACGGAGGAGTGTGAAGAGGAATGGAAAGAAACAAAACTGTTCCATTAAAAAGGTGTTTAAGGGGCTTATTCTCCCTTAGCGTCCATGCATATAAATTCCATTAGTGTTAATAGGACCTAAATGCATGACTCTGGGAGAATAGAGTGGCTTGTGTATAGGTGGTTAAATGAAGTCTAGGAAAAGTCAATTAAAAACCACAAAGGGCAGTTTAGGAGTCTAATAGACTTATAGGTATCTGAGAGAGAGGTATTTAATTTTAATTAATGGCATAAAGTGGGTTTTTTTTATTAAAGACAAAAATCATAAAAATGGCAAAGGAAAAATAACTTTCAATAAGCCCAAATTTAGTTCTCAAAATCATGGCTCAAAGTTACTCTTGCACTCCAGATGGTAAAAATGACCCCTTACGCAAGATTTATAATTTGCATTCAAATTGGAATATTGAGTTATATAAAGAATCCAAATCTGCTGCCCATTTTTCCTAGCTTTCAGGAGGGGGTGGGCTCATTTACATAGAAACAAAACCCTTGATTTGTGGTATTTACAAAAAAGAGCATACTCCAACTAGGACCCCCCACCCCCCACCCCACACTGCAGTACTGGGGATTGATCTGAAAGTCTTTGCATGCTGGGCAAGCACTCTACCACTACCACTGAGCTACATCCCAAGCCATGGATTTCCTTTTAAATGCACAATGGTGCACAAATGAGTAGATAGAAATCTCAAATGAGGTAGAAATCTGTCTCTGGAAGAATAATTTGAGATTGCTTTGCTGCAGTTAATACAGAATTTCGAGGGAATAATAAAGTGCTCTATCCAAGATAGCAAAATAGTGATGTTTTTCTTTATAATGTTGGGGGTTATAAATAAAGGGTTACTTTATGAATATTTGTTACCCATTTCTTATAAGCCATAAGTTATTTGAAACCAGACATGTATAGTCCTTTTTATGTATAATTCCGTATATATTAAATCAGTGCTCAAACATTTAGGTATAAAGAAGAATGCTTAAACATGAAAGTAGATTTGAACACAAAAATGTGATGTCTTACCTGATGTGCTTTCTTTGAGGTTTCTCAGGTACTCTCAGCTTTTGGAAAAAGTTGAATTTAGCACTAAGAAGTGCTTTAGAGGGGAATTGAATATGTAAGAATTTATGTGATCTCTTTTCTAGTAAAAGGAACTACATTTAGAAGGAAGAATGTGAGTAAATTCTCCTTTGGATAAATTTAATAAGAAGCAGATCTTAGAGGGACTTGATATCATACACTAGCATTAAGCTTTAATCTTCCCTCTATGATGTTTCCAATATTATGGCATTGAAGTCATACTTCTTGCTACAAAGAAGTCAGTCTCTAATATTGCTGTCTTATTCCATTTCTATTTTTGATAATTTAAAGGGTTCTTTATATTTTAGAATCTAGTATAGCAAGATTTTTTTTAAGTGGAAGGCTTATAAAATTTACACATTCATAGACTAGCACCAGGTGTACATTTGAATCTGTGACTATAAGCTTATGCCTGTTAATATCAAATAGCTCCAAGTTGGGAAAAGCTAAGTTTGGGAAATCTAAGGAGAATATATTTCCAGTGCCATTTCTTTTTTAAAATTAATTTATTTTAAAATTAATTTATTATTTACATAATAGGAGAATGTATTTTGACATACATATATGGAGTATTACATCTCATTCTTCTGGTTGCACATATGTAGAATAACATTGGTCGTGTAATCGCGAATGCTCATAGGATAGTAATGTCCGATTCATTCTGCCATTTTCCCTATTCCCACTCTCC
This sequence comes from Marmota flaviventris, assembly GCF_047511675.1. Taxonomy (NCBI): domain Eukaryota; kingdom Metazoa; phylum Chordata; class Mammalia; order Rodentia; family Sciuridae; genus Marmota; species Marmota flaviventris. The sequence continues at coordinate 88,385,923 of NC_092504.1, forward strand.
CTCCCTTCCCTTCATTCCCCTTTATCTAATCCAAAGTACTTCTCTATTTTTCTCTACTCCCTCCCAGTTATTATGAGTTAGCATCCGCATATCAGAGAAAACATTCAACCTCTGGTGTTTTGGGTATTGGCTTATTTCACTTAACATGATATTCTCTGGTTCCATCCATTTATTGGCAAATGGCATCATTTCATTCTTCTTTATGGCTGAGTAATATTCTATTGTGAATATATGCAGCATTTTATCTATTCATTTGTTTGTTGGTTCTATAATTTAGCTACTGTGAATTGAGCTGCTATAAACATTGATGTGACAGTGTCACTGTAGTATGCTGATCTTAAGTCCTTTGGGTGTAACCAAGGAGTGGAATAACTGGGTCAAACGGTCCATTTCAAGTTTTCTAAGGAATCTCCATACTGTTTTCCATAGTGGATACACCAGTTTGCACTCCCACCAGCAATGTATGAGTGAACCTTTTCCCCCACATCCTTGCCAACATTTGTTGTTACTTGTATTCTTGATAATTGCCATTCTAACTGGAGTGATATGGAATCTCATTGTGGTTTTAATTTGAATTTTTCTAATTGCTAGAGATGTTGAACATTTTTTCATAGATTTGTTGACCGATCATATTTTTTCTTCTATGAAGTGCCTGAGCCAAGCTTCTTTGCCCATTTATTAATTGGATTATTTGTGGGTTTTGGTGTTAAGTTTTTTTTGAATTCTTTCTATATCCTGGAGATTAATGCTCTATCTGAGGTGCAGGTGACAAAGAATTTTTTTTCCCATTCTATAGGCTCTCTCTTCACATTATTGACTATTTCCTTTGCTGAGAAGAAGCTTTTGAGTTTGATTCCATCCCATCTATTAACTCTTGATTTTACTTCTTGCACTTTATGAGTCTTCTTAAGGAAGTCAGTTCCTAAGACTACATGATGTAGATTGAGGCCTACTTTTTCTTCTAGCAGGCACAGGGTCTCTGGTATAATGCCTAAGTCCTTGATCCACTTTGAGTTGAGCTTTGTGCAGGGTGAGAGATAGGGTCTAATTTCATTTTGCTACATATGGATTTCCAGTTTTCCCTGCATCATTTGTTGAAGAGGCTATCGTTTCTCCAATGTATGTCTATGGGGCCTTTATCTAGTACGAGATAACTATATTTATGTGGGTTTATCTCTGTGATTTTTATTCTGTCCAATGGTCTACATGTCTATTTTGGTGTCAATACCATGCCAGTTTTGTTATTATAGCTCTGAAGTATAATTTAAAGTCTGGTTTTGTGATGCCTGTGGCTTCACTCTTCTCACTGAGGATTGCTTTGACTAATCTGAGCCTCTTGTTTTTTTTTTTTAATATTTTTTTAGTGTAGATGGACACAATATCTTCATTATTCTTTTTTTATTTGTTTATTTTTACGTGGTGCTAGGGACCGAACCCAGGGCCTCACGCATGCGAGACAAGTGCTCTACGACTGAGCTACAACCCCAGCCCCTGGGCCTCTTGTTTTTCCAAATAAATTTCATGACTGCTTTTTCTATTTCTATGAAGACCATCATCAGAACGTTAATAGGAATTGCATTAAATCTGTATAGTGCATTTGGTAGTGTGGCCATTTTGACAATATTAATTCTGTCTATCCAAGAGCATGGAAGATCTTTCTATCTTCTAAGGCCTTTTTCAATTTCTTTTTTTAGTGTTCCATAGTTTTCATTGTAGAGGTCTTTCATCTCTTTTGTTAGACTGATTCCCCAATTTTTTCTTGAGGCTCTCATGAATGGCATAATTTTCCTAATTTCTCTTTCAGTTGATTCATCACTGATGTATAGAAATGCAATTGATTTTGGGGTGTTAATTTTATATTGTGCTACTTTGCTGAATTCATTTATGCATTCTAGAAGTTTTCTGGTGGAATTTTTGGGGTCTTCTAAACATAGAATTATCTCATTGGCAAGTAGGGATAGTTTGAGTTCTTCTTTTCCTATTCATACCCATTCAATTTCTTTCTTTTGTCTAATTGCTGTAGCTAGAATTTCAAGGATGATGTTGAATAAAAGTGGTAAAAGAGGGCATTCTTCTCTTCTTCCAGTTTTTAGAGAGAATGCTTTCAATTTTTCTTCATTTAGAATGGTGTTGGTCTTGGGTTTAGCATAGATAAGTTTTACAATATTGAGATATGTTCCTACTATCCCTAGTTTTTCTAGTGTTTAAACATGAAGGGGTGCTGCATTTTGTCAAATGCTTTTTCTGCATCTATTGAGATAATCATATGATTCTTGTCTTTAGGTCTATTGATGTGATGAATAATATTAATTTCCATATGTTGAATCATCCCTAGTATGAACCCCACTTGATCACGTGCACTATCTTTTTGATGTGTTTTTGTATGCAATTTGCCAGTATTTTATTTGGAATTTTTGCATCTATGTTCATCAGGGCTATTGGTCTGACATTCTTTCCTTGATGTGTCTTTGTCTGGTTTTGGTATTAGGGTGATACTAGCTTCTTAGAATGAGTTTGAAAGGAAGGGTTCCCTTCTTTTCTATCTCATGGAATAGAGGATATCAGTGTTAGTTCTTCTTTGAAAGTCTTCTTGAACTTGGCTGAGAATCCATCTGGTCCTGGGCTTTTCCTAGTTGGTAGGCTTTTGATGGCATCTTCTATTTTATTGCTTGAAATTGATTGTTTAAATTTTGTATGTCCTCCTTATTCAGTTTGGGTAGGTCATATGTCTCCTGTTTATTTCTTCAAGATTTTATTTGATTTCTTCTATTTTATTTTTTTCTTCTATTTTATTTGAGTGTAAATTTTCAAAATAGTTTCTGATTATTGTCTGTATTGCATAGTGTTCATCATGATACTTCCTTTTTCATCATGAATTTTAGTAATTTGAGTTTTCTTTCTCTTTCTCTTCATTATCTTGGCTAAAGGTTTATCAATTTTATTTATGTTTTCAAAGAACCAACTTTTTGTTTTGCAATTTAAAAAAATTATGTCTTTTGTTTTAATGTCATTTATTTCAACTCTGATTTTAATTATTTCCTGTCTTCTACTGCTTTTGGTGTTGATTTGTTCTTTTTTTTCCTAGGGCTTTGAAATGTAATGTTGACTTTCTATTCTTTTAATGAATGAGCTCAATTCAATGAACTTTCCTCTTAGAACTTCCTTCATAGTGTCCCAGAAATTTTGATATGTTGTGTCACTATTCTCATTTACTTCTAAGCATTTTCTTGAATTTCATCCCTAATTTTTTCTGCTATCCATTGTTTATTCAATAGGTATTATTTAGTCTCCAACTATTAGTTTATATTTTTAATTTTATTGTTGATTTCTAATTTCATTAGAGTATGATGTAATAAAATGCAAGATATTATCTCTATTTTTTTGTATTTGCTAAGAATTGTTTTTTTTTTTTTGCATGAGATATGGTCTATTGTAGAGAAGGATCCATGTGCTTATGAGAAGAAAGTATATTCAATCATTGATGGATATACTCTCTATATATCTGTTAGGTCTAAATTATTCATTATATTATTTAGTTCTAAGTTTCTTTGTTAATTTTTTGTTTGGAGGATCTATCCAGTGGTGAGAGAGGTGTGTTAAAGTTACCCCATATTATTGTGTTGTGATATATTTACTTCTTGAAATTGAGACAGATTTGTTTGATGTACATAGATTTTCCATTGTTTGGGGCATACATTTTAAAAATTGTCGTGTCTTGTCGTATAATCCCTTTAAGTAGTATATGTCCTTGTTTGCCCTTTCTGATTAACTTTGGCTTGATGTCCACTTCATCTGATATGGGATAGAAATTCCTGCTTTTTTACAAGATCCACGAGTGATATGTTTTTTCCCATCCTTTTGCCTTCAGTTTGTGGTTGTTTTTTGCCTATGAGGTGAGTCTTTTGGAGACAGCATGTTGTTGGGTCTTTTTCTTTTTCCTTTGTTGTTGTGCTGGGGATTGAACCTAGAGCCTTCTACATGCAAGTCAAGCACTCTACCAACTGAACTATATCTCCAACCCTGGGTCTTGTTTTTTCTTTTTCTTTTTAAAATTTTTTTTATCAGTTCTAACCAGTTATATATTACAGCAGAAAACTTTTCAATTCATTGTACATAAATGGAGCACAACTTTTCATTTCTCTGGTTATATACAATGTAGAGTCTCAGCACATGTGCAGTCATATATGTACCTAAGGTAATGATGTTCATCTCATTCCCCCATCATTCCTACCTTCATGCTCCCTCCCCTTGGCCCAGTCAAATTTCCTCCATTCTCCCCACCCTGCACACCCCATTATGGATCATCATCCACTTATCAGAACATTTGGCCTTTGGTTTTTGAGGATTGGCTTACTTTGCTTAGCATGATATTCCAACTCCATTCATTTACCTGCAAATGCCATAATTTTATTCTCTTTTAATGCTGAGTAATGTTCCATTGTGTATATATACCACATTTTCTTTATCCATTCATCTATTGAAGGACATCTAGGTTGGTCCCACAGTTTAGCTATTGTGAATTGAGCTGCTGTAAACATTGAAGTGGCTGTGTCCATGTAGTATGATGTTTTTAATTCTTTGGATTTAGACTGAGAAGTGGGATAGCTGAGTCAAATGGTGATTCCATTCCAGTTTTTCTAAGGAATCTCCATCCTGCTTTCCAGATTGGTTGCACCAATGTGCAGTCCCACCGTCAATGTAGTGTGCCTTTTACCCCACATCCTCACCAACAGTTACTGTTATTTGTATTCTTGATAGCTGCCATTCTGAGTGGTATGAGATGAAATCTTAGAGTAGTTTTGATTTGCATTTTTCTAATTACTAGAGATGTTGAACAATTTTTTATATATTTGTGAATCAATTGTATATCTTCTTCAGAGAAGTGCCTGTTCAGCTCCTTAGCCAATTTATTGATTGGGTTGTTTGTTTTTTTGAGTTCTTTATATATCCTAGAGAAGAGTGCATCCCAGAAATTTCCTTTGGGTTCTGCTCATGTGGTATAGGAGCCAGTTCTTATCCCAGGATGTCACCATGATTCCTGATCTCTGATTCAGTCTCTAAACTCAATCTTTCCCACCCCTGCCCTTTTAAAATTCCTGGTCAGGCACTTCTCTGCCAGCTGGTCCCGCAAGCAGTTGGATTGAAAGGGGAAGGGGAAGCCAGGTGGGTTTCCTTGACCAGTATTGCCCTGTGTAAACCTCTCTCCATGCTTGGGTTTAAAGGACTCTTGCCTATGGACAAACCTTGTGACTTGTGTGTGTTGGTACTGGGGATTGAAGTCAGGGACACTCTACCAGTAAGCTACATCCCCAGACCTTTTTATGTTTTATTTTTTCAGACAAGGTCAAAAAGTTGCCCAGGCTGGCCTGGAACTTACTATCCTCCTACCTCAGCCTCCTGAGTCACTGGGATTATAGGTATGTGCCACGCCCAACACTTTGTGTGGTTTATATAAAAGGCAAGAGAAAAAAACTACATGATTTATAATTTTGGTTATAAACCACTCACATGGTCATGCCACATACTTAAAATTTCCCCATTTTGAAAATTATACTCTGACTGCTACATGTAAAACATGGTGTAACAAGTATACTAGACTTTACCTATTTATTTACTTCCTCGTTTCTCATTAATGTTCAGGTATAATTAATACTGATAAAGACTTGAAATACAATTCTTACATTTTTTTTGAATCCTATGTTGTCTTAGTCCATTCAGATTGTGAACCTCATGGTTTGTGAGGTTGGGAAGGCTAAGATGAAGGTATTGGTAGATTCACTGTCTGGTGAGGCTCTGCTTCCTTGTTCACAGATGGCTGTCTTCTTGCTCACGTATGGAAGGGCAAGGGAGCTCTTTTTTGAGGTCTCTTATGCAGGTCCTGATTCCATTTGACCTAATAATGTCCCCAGGTCGTCACCCCAATACCATCATATCAGGGTTAGTATTTTAACATGTGAATTTTCAGGGGATACAAACATTCATTTGATAACACTTCAGAAAATGAAACAAAAATCAGAGCTGACAATTATTGAGTACTTTCTAAATAGCAGGTGCTATTCTCAGCACTTGACATTTATTATCTTATTTAATCCTCATAACTACTCTGAAATTTAGGGGAAAAGGCACATAGTGATGAGGGGCAGAGTCATAGATCAAGGCTGGTTTAATCTGACTGCAATTTTCATACTGTGCTATCTTGCCTATTATTTAGCCATCAGACAATAAAATGGTTTGACACCTCAGTGGATGTACTTGTACGCTTCCCTTAGTTCAGCCCTTCATAAAATGAGAAGACCACTTTTACCACGTTGCTATGTTCCTATTTCAAGTATGAAAAGCAATTAAATTATAATCATTAAATAATTATGTGGAGCATATCCACAAAGAGTACTCAGGAGGATGATGGATGCAATGGGAGATTTTGTTCTCATTGAAAAGGAAAGACCGGGTGATCAGCAGGCATACACACACACTGCCTCTGCACACCAGAATGGTGCCTTTTTAATAGTACTCCCTCTCTGTGCTACAGGGTTTTACCTCTCCCCACTCTCATGGCGAGCTTGTTTCCACCTTTGGTCAGTCCTCTCTGCAAGTTCTAGTCTCTTCTTCCTCATCCCCGCAATAATCTATGAAAAATACAGCCCAGGGTTTTTCTCTTTTTGGACGTGCAAGAAGGCAAGAAGTGGTGAGTCTTAAATACATCATTTCTTTATCTCTATTTCTTAGGAAAGAGGTTTTTTTCCTTCCTTCCTTTTTTTTAATTGCACTGATTTTATTTATTTATTTTTACACAGACTATATTCATTCACAAATAATATATATACTCTTTGTAAGCTATAAACAATAAATTGTAACATGTTATGTACTCCTAAAAATACTTCATATTTAATTAGGATGGTACAGATGACAATTACCTTTGCAAGACAGAATTGTAAAGATCAAAGCAGAGTAACATTCACTAAGTTAATGACATTTAAAAAATATCCCATGATTTGGGACTTTAAGCAGATTCTCAGTGTCTTTGCTGTATCAGATTTGGCCTTTAGGGGAGTAACTGCATTGTGAACTCTTACAAGTAAATTTACCATTTGAATCCTACAACCCAGTGAGAAAAACATTCACTTGGCTAAGGTAGGCTGTTTTGTCCCGGAAGGAAAGTAGCAATAGAGATGTCTTTGAGATCCTTGGGGAGGGATAGAAGCTCTGTTTGTTTTAGAATTTAGAAACCTTTATTTTTTTAGTTTAGGTTTGCCATATAGTTTCCACTCCCATCACTAATTAAGGATCTATTCAGGAGCTCTCATATCTAGCAGAAGAAGAATTAGGGGGAATAGATATTTTTAACTGTAATTTTGAATTAACATTATGATTTTAAGTTTTGATTCTGCCCTAAATTTAATTTACTTATCTATTTGTTCTTTTTGAATATACATGACTGTAGAGTATATTTTGACATATTATACATACATGGAGAATAACTTACCACTCTTGGATTATACATGATGTGGAATTACACTGGGTGTGTATGCATATACGAGCATAGGAAAGTTATGTTTGATTCACTGTACTGTTTAAGAAAGAATTTTAAAAATTCACACTTCACGTAGACTAAGAATTGGATAAATGCATGTGTTGAGTCTGTGTGTTGGGTCAGTCCATCTGATGAAACAAAACAGAAGGAGGATTATCAATTTAGTTTCATATTAAAACAGGATGAATATTTCTATCCTACCAGTAGAGTACTACACTAAAAGATTAATTGGGAAATAGAGGGGGTAAAAAGATGAAGCACAGAGGTGATAAGTAAACAAATGTATGAACCCAACCATATTAATAATTATAATAAATGTAAATAGTATAAATACTCTAATTTAAAAAGAGTTGTCTGGATAAAAAAAAGAGCAAGAAACAGTAATATATATATTTTTGTGTGTGTGTATAGTATAAAAGTTATTTATTGCTTATTAAATTATTTTATTTTAAGATCATTTTTACTGGTGCATTATAATTACACATAAACAGTAGGTTTCATGTTTACACATTTGTAAATGCCCATGACATAATTTGGCCAATTGCATTCCCCTCTACCTCCTCTCTTTCTCCTCTCCTTTCTCCCCATTGTCCCCTTCTTCTACTTCACTGGTCTCCTTCCATTTTCATGAGATTCCCTCTCCCCACCTTTCTATTCCTCTTTCCTCTATAGTTTCCATATATGAGAGAAAACATGATTCTTGACTTTTCTAAGTCTGACTTATTTTACTTAACCTAATGCTCTTGAGTTCCATTCATTTTCCCTGGAAATGACATAATTTTCTTCATGGTTGAATAAAACTTCATCATGTATGTACATCATCTTTATTCATTCACCTGTTGATGGACACCTGGGATGATTCCATAACTTGGTTATTGTGAATTGCACTGCTATAAACATTGGCACACATGTATGACTTTACTTCTTTTAAAGGAGAGGTATATCTGGGTCACACAGTGTCTCCATTCCTAGTCTTTTGAGGAACCTCCATACTAATTTTCACAGTAGCCATACTAATTTACAGTCCCCCCAAACAGTTTAGAAGTAGTCCTTTCCCCCATACCCTCACCAGCATTTATTATTATTTGTATTCTTGATGATTGTCATTCTGACTAGAGAGTAGCCCTCAGTGTAGTTTTAATTTGTATTTCTCTGGCTGCTAAAGACATTGAACATTTTTTTTCATATATTTGTTTGCAATTTGTATTTCTTCTTGTGAAAATTGTCTGTTTAGTTCATTTGCTCATTTATTCACTGGGTCATTTGTGTTAAGTTTTTCAAGTTATTTATATATTCTTGATACTAATCTGTCAGAAGACTAGCTAGCAAAGATTTTCTGTGATTCTGTAGGTTCTCTCTTCACTCCTTTAATGGTTTCCTTTGCTGTGTGGAAGTTTTTTTTTTTTTTTAATTTGATGCCATCTCATTTGCTAATTCTTGTTATTATTTACTGAGTCCAACTGAGGAAATCGTTGCCTGTGCCTATATTTTGGAATGTTGATACTATGTTTTCTCCATCAATTGCAAAATTTCTGGTTTAATTCCTAGACCTTAATCCATTTTGAGTTGACTTTTGTGCAGGGTGAGAGATAGGGATCTAGTTTCATTTTTCTGTATATGACTAGCCTATTTTCCCAGCACCATTTGTAAAAAAGTCCGTCTTTTCTCCAGTATGTGTGGATAGGTATGTCTCTGACTTTTCTATTATATTCCATTGGTTTGTGTGTCTGCTTTTATTCCAGTCTGTACCATGTGTTTTTGTCACAATAGTTCTGTAGCATAATCTGAAATCAGGTATTGTGATGCTTACAGAATTATTTTTTTCCTTAGAATTACTTTGGCTATTCTGGATCTTTAATTCTTACATACACAATTTAAGACTGTTCAAAAAAAACCCACATTAAATAAAAGATGCAGACAGGTTAAGAATAAGAGGATAGAAGAAAGCATAGTATGTGAACATAAAACACAAGAAAGAGGAAATGGCTGTATTAATGTAAGATAAAGTAGTCCTAAGACCATGAAAATATCAGGGATAAAGAGAAAATTTTCATAATTATAAAGAGGTGAATTTATCAAGAATATATAATAATTCCACATGTGGATGCACTCCAAAACACTGCAATAAAGTACAAGAAATAAAAACTACTCAAAGGGAAAAATGACAATCTCCTCCCTCCACCCCATCATACTGGGAGATTGCAAGTCTCACCTTTCCATTGCTGGTGGGAAAAATACTAAAATTCAGCAAGGATAAAAGAAGGCTTGAATAGCACCATCAACTATACCTAACTGATATTTACAAAACACTGCACTGAACAATGGCCAAATACAAGTTTATTTTAAAAGCATATGGACCATTCACTAAGATGAATGATATATTGTTTCTGAAACATGTCATAGGTATGCTAACATGTATCAATAAATTTAAATTTAAATATAAAAGGATAGCAATCATAGAATATTCTATGACTACTATGGAATTAAATTAGAAACAGTGACAAAAAGATATTTGGAAACATCAATATTTTCAAATATTTATAAATAGTTCTAAACAAACAATGGATAAAAGAAGAAATCATGGACTGGGGGTATAGCTCAGTGGTAGAATGCTTGCCTAACATGTGTGAGGCCCTAAATTTGACCCCTAGTACCACATGTACATTCAAAAGAGAAATCACAAGAAGTAAGAAAATAATTTGAACCAAATGAAAAAAGAACAAATTAAAATTTGTGGGTTGCAGTAGACTAGTACCCAGGGGGAAATATATGGCTTTAAATGCTTTTATTGGAAAAGAAGAAAAGTGTAAAATCTGTAGTCTAGCCTTTACCTTCCAAAACAAGAAAAAGGAAAAACAAATGAAATCCAAAATAAGCACAAGGAAGAATATGTTGAGATAAGAGAGGAATGGATGGGGGTGGGGGAAACTCAGACAAATAATACACACAATTAAATAAATGATGTGGCCAACTTTATGCCAATATGTTCACTGATTTAAATGAAATGGGTAAATTCCTTGAAAGGTCTATGTTAAAATGTTGATTCAAGAAGAAATGAAAAATCTGAGTAGCCCTTATCTGTCAAATAAATTAAATTAGTAATTAAAGCCTTCCCCCAAAGAAAATGCTAGACCCATATTGCATCTATTTAAGCAAGAAATATTACCAATCCCACACACACTGTTTTAGAAAATGGAAAACACTCCACTTGTCAACTTATTTTTACAAAGTCAGTATTACTCAATCCCCAAACCAAGCCAGGACACTACAAGAAATGAAGATCAAATTTAATCACAATAAGTAAAAAGGACCAGAAATCCAAGGCTAACCTAACGTTGGTTTTAACATTAAAACCAATCAATGTAGTTAATCATATATACAGGCTAAAAATGAAAAACCATATGATCACCTACATAGTTGTTGAAAAAGCATTCAACAGAATTCAGTTATCTATTCATAATTTAAAAAGCTAAACAAAGAAAAACTTTTAAGAAAGCTCAAAATAGAATGAAAGTTCCTAAATGTGACCCAGGTCATGGATAAAAATTCTGAAACTAATATCAAGTATATTATTGAAAAGCTGAATGCTCTCCCCTAACATATGAAATAAGACAATATAGAAAATCACCATTTCTATATTACTATCTCTTAAAATTTGTAGTCAGTGCAACAAAATAGGAAAAAAAGGCATACATCTGTTTGTATTTGCAGATAATATGGTTGCATACATAGAGAATTCCAAGAAACCTACCAAAATCTCTGTCAGACTAATGATTGAGTTTAATAAAGTCACAGGTACACTGTCAAAACTTAAAAAAATTTTTTCTAAGTACTTTCAAGGTTGAGTTGAAATCAAAGTTTGAAAAATTGGACCACTTTAAATTGCATCAGAAATATGAATACTTAGGAACAAACTTAACAAAACATGTGTAAAACCTATACAAAGAAAGTTACAGAGACATTGCTTAGTGATAATTAAAGAAGATCTCACAAATTGAGAGATTTACTACATTGATGGATTGGAAGACTCAGTATTGTGAAGATGTGAGTTTTCTCATTATTGATTTACAAATCCAGCCAGTATTAACCAAAATCTCAATAGATTTTCCTGTAGAAATTGATAAGCTGATTTTACAAATTTACATGTATATATAAAAAAGTTAGAATAGCTAAAATGAATAATTTACAATTTTTAAAAGCAAGGACAAAGTTGGAGGATTTATATTACCTGGTTTCTAGACATATTATAGAATTATAGATATCAAGATAGTGTGGTATTAGCATGAGAACAGAAGTATAGACCAGGAGAGAGAATTGAGAAGCAAATCCATATGTATTGTTGGTTAATTTTTTTTAAAAGTTGCCAAGGAGATCTGATGAAAGGAAAAGATAGCCTGTTAAAAAAGAAAAAAAAAAGATTTTTTAAAGCTGTATATCCATATAGATATTGTTATGGTTTGGGCCTTGAATGTCCCCTAAAGGTTCATGTGTTGAAGGCTTGGTTCCTAATGTAGCAATGCTCACAGTGGAGTTTTTGGGACATAATTGTGTCATGAGGACTCTATCTTCATCAATGGATTGACTCATTGCTGCACTGATAGCTGAATGGACTATTGGGAGGTAGTGGAAACTATAGACCTAAACTAGGACCTAGTTGAAGGGAGTGGGCACTTGGGGGCATGCCCTTGGAGTCTACATTTTGTTCCCAATCCCTTTCTTCCTTTCTTCCCCCTTCCCTTTTCTGGCCACTATGAGGTGAGCAATTCTGTTGCACCCCATGTTCTTTGCCATGATGTTCTGCTACATCATGAACCCATAGCTAGGGGGCCAAGTGCCTATCGACTGAAACCTTTGAAACTATGAGTCCAAATAAAAATTTCCTTTTTTAATTTGTTTTTCTTAGGTATTCTGTCATAACAATAGAAAGGTGACTAACACAGATATTCATGTAGAAAAAAGGAATCTTGTCCTGTACTTCATACCATACACAAATTTAAATGAATCATAGACCTAAGTATTTACAAAACTAAAACTATAATATGTCTAGAGGGAAATCTAACGGAATATCATCATAACATTAGATTAAGAAAAGATTTCTTTAAAAAAGAACAGATTTCTTATTGTTATTGGCCAAATTATGCTGTTATATTGTGTGCATTATGAATATGTAACAACAAATCCCATCACTATGAACAATTATAACGGACCAATAAAAAAAAAGTGGGGGAAAAAAAGAAAAGGTTTCTTAGAACATTGAAGTCATGAACCATAAAAGAAAACATTGATAAAATGGATTTCATTTGAATTAAGTTTTCTGATCTTTAAGGCACTATTAAACAATTAAAAGGCAATTCATGCTTGAACCACACATATATGTCAAAGGACTTTATTCCAGAACATACAAAGAACTCTTCTAATTTAACAGTAAGAAAAATTTAAAACTCTTTTAAAAATGGGCAAGAATTTGAATTGAGTATTATTTTGGGCCTGTTTGGCAATCAGCTATTTCCTTGTCACTCTATAATAAAGTGTTGACTTGACCATTCTTTTCAATTTAGATATGGTTTTTCTTCATTGCTGAAGCTGTCCTACTCTGATGGTTCCACCACATTACTCAACTAAACTTCCTTCAGTTCATCCTTTGCTCCTTTACATTTGTAGATACATTAAATTTCAAGTCACTGTACCTCTGTCTCCCTTCTTCTTTATAGAATGAGATTTTAGAAATTCGTGTTATTCTTTCACTCAAACCCTGTCCTGTTGAATGATAACCTCATTCATCAATTAGATTTAACTATGTCTTTTCTGACTAGCCAACCATAAAAGGGATACCTCCTGATGGACCATGCACAACTTTGTTTGCTGAGATGCCCCTGACAGAAAGCAAGAGGGAGATCATTGCTAGAATTGGACACACTTCATGACATCTCTAAAGCACATGGTAGCAAATTTCCAGCACCTATCTTGTCTTTCCCACAGCTCCAAAAACCTCTTCATCCTTAGGATTCACCAATTAAGGGAAGTTCCAGGAACCTTGGCAAGAGTTTGAAGTCGTGGTCAGCTCCCCAGTCTCCTACAGCTGAGTTCCTAATCCTTCTTTTGCACCTCTGGGCTAGACTACAAATCTTTCTCTAGTTAAGAGTGGTCAGGTGACTAAGAAAGGGCTGGTGGAATAATATTAGGATTTGATTTTCCAAGCTCAAAATATATCCTATGAGCCAGGATCCACTCCCCCAACCTTACTCTGAAACAGAACTCTTTGTGGTGGCCTCTCCTTTAAAGTCTCTGGCAGGAGGACAGGGATGGAGCTTTCATGGGCTGGCTCTCACTGATCCTGCTGCAGGATAGGATAAACACACAGAAGCCATAAACTTATATCCTTGCAGGAAGGATGCTTAAATGACTGAAGGTGGTGAGCTTGTGCAGCTTAGGTTTTCTATACAGAAAGATGGGGTCACAAAGTGCACATGGGGTGGGGTGAGACTATGTGAAGTTTTAAGACTGTCATATTCCAAGGAGAAGGGCTAGAAGCTGCGTTTATTTAGCACTTTTCATCAGATTGAGAAAGTGAAACTCACTGGGTGTGAAAGATGATGGTGGAGGACTGATTGGAAATGTGGTGAGTTAAAGAAATTGGGCCCTCCCGAAGGAGGCCGCTTCCACTCAGCTCCAGATGACGCCTGCCAGTTGGCAATGAGGACAGTTGCCAGATCTTCTGAGTTTTCAGAAGATGGAAATCCAGATTTCTTTTTTTTTTAAATGGGAAACCTCCTATTTTTAAAACACTGTGTGGGCCAAACCAAACACGTTTGTGGGCTGGATTCAGACTGCGGCCTACCATTTTGAGACCTTTGATTTATGATCCTCACAAAACATGACATTTCTATTCCAATTTGTAATCTTGAGGCTGGTTACTTCCAAACTCAGTTCATTCTCTGTACTTCACCTTCCTCCTTTCACTCCTCTATTATTTACACACGTCTGACCCACACTGGGGATTATACATTCTCTTAATGGTGCAACTTGCCTCTTTCCCATGTTTTATCTTCTCCACGGCTTACGACGGTGATTAAAGTAGTGCAGCACTCATTTAATGCTGGTTAAACAACTGTTTGTTTAATAATTCATTTTCGAAGCTAGTCAAAGGAAACTTGAAGCTCTACTTGGGGTCCGTTCACTGAAACTTTATTTGCCAAAAAACCAAGTATCTGAAAGCCATTTTGGGATTTCTACTTCCAGTAACAGTCGACTATAATTCAGCCCAACTTTCTTGCAAAACAAACTAAAATATCTGGACACAATATAGAAAACATGTTATTAGTAGCCCCAAAGACCTAATAAGACAGTGAAGAATTGCCCTGAGAGGATCAGAAGAATATAAGAGCATGAATTTGTGTACTGGTAAATCCTTTATTCTGGGGGCATTTGTTACCCTTAAGAGGTGACAGAAAAGAGGAGGAGGAGGAGATCCTTATGTGGGGAGGGCCTGGAGAGCAAACTGGAGAGGTTGGAGACTTACCCACCTCATCTTGGCTGGGTGGTTCCCTCTTCTCTTTTCCTTTCCTCCCCCTCCTCCTCCTCCACCCCTGCCCACTAGCATTAGATATTTGACCTTATTGGGGAAACAGATGAGCATTGCTTTGGTCTTTAGAATAACAAGAGTAGAAGGGTGGAGACATATGGGCTCTGTGACATGTTCTTTTCCCAGGTACTGGTTGGTGATTTAGCTTTCCTCACCAGCTTTCTCTCCTTGTCACTCCCTCTGACGAGGTAAATTCTATATGAAATGATTTCTTGAACCGGCTGGTTCTTGGAGCTGTTTTAAGCTATACAAAGTATGCTGAACATTTAGCACTACTCTTACGGATGGTACCTGACCTTTCCAGGACCTCTGTTTGGATCTTCCAGCTATTGTCCCCATGGCGTGAAGGGGGTCCACTGGGCTTAGGGCATATGCCCACATGTTTCCATTTCTGTGCTCCCCCAAACCCCCAATTGTTTCCTGCCATATAGTGCAAAGGCCCATTTCCCAAGCTTCTACTGGCTTCTGGTGTGCAGTCATATGCTCCACCCCAGGGATGAGATGAGGACAGGGTGTGTGTGTCTCTGTGTATGAATGGGGAATGAATAGGTATAGATAGTTGGGCCTTGAGTTTGGGTGCCCAGGAGACCCTACATGGTGCTTAACTTCAGAACTCAAAGCAAATTACTGAAAAGAAACAAACCAATCAGTCATTCTGGGAACTTTGTGAAACCAGGGTTGTGTAAGGCTGGCTGGATTGGACTTGTTACTATGACAACGTGAGAGTAGCTAAATTGTGATGAAAAAAAATTGTACCTAACACCAGGCTTGTTGTAAGACCTTGGATTCCCAAATCTAGAGAAAGTTCCTGGTCAGGTGCCAGATGTATAATAAATGCCTATAAAGTGGGTGGCCTGGAGGTCTTAATTAATGAAGTCATTACAACATGAAGGCTGCCTGGACCTTCACCCACAGCCCTCTGCCAGAATCTTCCTGGTACCACACTCCCTCTACCTGCAAAAGTTTCTGTCCAGTGCTAACTTCTAGGAGTTTACTTATTCATGTCTTAGATCCAGGCACATCAGTGACAAGAGTAAGCACATGTGCACCATGTTGACAGTGAGGTAAATATCCCATTAATTATGATAAATAATTAAAGTGATAACATAAGTATTTTTTGAGACCTTAACATGATCCAGGAAAAACTATACACTTTTCATTAAAAAAGCACGTGTCTTTAGTAATAATTGTCTAGAGATGTTGGGATATCATGCCAAACACACTGTGTTGGGAGAACTGAGTAAAGTTTGTTTAAAAAATTTTTTTCCCCTAAAAGGTGACAAATGCTAATTATACATTATATTCTACTTCTTTTGTATACATATCTGGGGTGATATGGGTGAGATGTTAGTCTTGATTTCTTTAATGTTTTCTTTCTATTGGTAGAAATGGAAATTGAGAGAAAAAAGTTTAAATTGAGGTAAAATACACGACATTTAATTAATAATCATAAACCATACAATTCATTGTCATTTAGTGTATTAACAACGTGGAATAACCAACATCTCTCTAGTTTCAAACTATTTTATTGCCCCAGAGAAACACCCCCAAGCCCATTAAGTAATCACTCCCCACTCTCCTCTTCCCTCATCTCCTGGTGACTCTCGTCTGCTTTCTATCTCTGTAGATTTCCCTATTCTGGATATAAAAGAGTCATATAATATGTGACTTTTTGTGCTGGCTTCTTTCACTTAGCATAATGTCTTTGAGGTTCATCCAATTTGTAGCATTTATCAGTAATTTGTTTCTTTTTATGGCTGAATAATATGGTATTTCATGTAGATAACAAAACTCACGTATCCATTCATCTGTTGATGGTTGTTTGGGTTGTTTTTTCCTCTGAGTTACTATGACTAATGCTGCAATAAATATTCATGCACAAGTTTCTACTTGAACATGTATTTTCATTTCTCTTGAGTATATACCTAGGAGTTGAAGTGCTGGGTCATATGATAATTCTACATTTAAGTTCTCGAGGAACTGCCAAAGTATAACCGAGTTTTGTGTTTTGATTACTTTGGAATTTTAAACTGTGCCTTTTCTTGTAACAATTTTATTGAGATATAATTCACATACCATAAAATAGTGTACATTCAATGTTTTTCCCCCAGCATATTCACATGGTGATATAATCATCACCACAATCTATTTTGGAATATTTTCATGTCCTAAAAAGAAACATTGTACTCTTTAGCAATCCCCTCCCATTCCCCTTATCATAGTTAATTTGCTTTCTCTCTATATAGAGTTGCTTATTTGGGGTATTTCATATAAAAGAAATCATATAAAATGCGGTCTTTTGTGACTAACTTCTTACAAGTAACACAATGTTCCCAAGGTTTATTCATTCTATAGTATATAAAGTACTTTATTCTTTTATATGGTTCAATAATATTTCATGGCATGTATATGTCTTGTCTTATTTATTCCATCATTTGATGGCCATTTGAGTTATTTACTCTTATGGTTATTATGCAACTTGCTGCTATAAACGTGTGCGTGTTTGTGTAGACATGCTTTTAATTCTCTTGGGTATATGTCTGGGAATGGAAATACTGGGTCATATGATTACTATGTTTAACCTTTTGAGGAACTGCACAAAGTGATAGTATTTGGAGGTAAGGCCTTTGGGGAGGTAATTAGGATATGATTGGATTTGTGTCCTTGTAAAAGAGATCTCTGAGATATTCCCTTGCCTCATCTGCTATGTGAGATTATAGTAGAAGATGGCTTTCTATAAAGAACTGTTGTTTTTTAGCCACTCAGTCTATGGTTATTTTGTTCAGAAGACCAAATTAAGACAATTGATAACACTTGTTATTATCCATCTTTTTTGAAAACATAGTTACTTTAGTGGGTGTGAAGAGGTATTTTACTGCAGTTTTGATTTGCTTTTTTCTGACATTACTGATATTATACATTTTTTCATGCATTTGGCCATTTGTATATCTTCTTTGGGGGAAATGACTATTCAGATTCTTTGCCCATTTTAAAATTGGGTCATCTGTGTTTTTGTTACTTGTGTAAAATTTATTTGTATTTTCTAGATGCAAGTTTCTTATCAGATATGTGATTTGGAAAGCTGACTGCCATTGTGTGGGTTGTCTTTTTCATGTTCTTCATGGTGATCTTATTTTTTTAAATATATTTTTTTTAGTTGTAAGTGACACAATGCCTTTATTTTTATTTATTTATTTTTATGTAGTGCTGAGGATCAAACCCAGTGCCTTAACCATGCTAGGGGAGTGCTCCACCACCGAGCCACAACCTCAGCCCCCTTCATGATCTTTGAAAAATAAAGTTGTTTTTTTTTTAATTTTGATAAAGCTCAATTTATTTTTTTCTTTAATCATTTGTGCTCTTGGAATTGTATCTAAGAAATCATTGCCTAAACCAAGGTTCTGGAAATATACCCTAATGCTTTTTTAGGGATTCTTAATTTTAGCTCTTACATTTAGGTCTTTGATTACTTTGAATTCATTTTTGCATATGAAGTGAAGCTGGGTCTGAATTTATTCTTTTTTGTGTAGATATCCAGTTGTCCCAGTCATAGTATTTTTATATTATTTTCTCTATTATTTGGAAAAATTCATCCACAAGTAAATTTTCCTGCTGTATTACCATATTTCTGTTAGTGATACCATTACTCTTATACAAACTTGGAAATCCGAAATACTCATGCTCTTTCTTTAAATTTTTAAGTTCTGATCTGTCCACCGTTGGTCACTGCTCCTTTCAAAACAACAACAACAACAACAACAATAACAACTGCTTTGTGATTTCTTTTTTTTTCAGGTTTTAGCAGTTTATTTTATTTTTTAATTTTTATTGTTGGTTGTTCAAAACATTACATAGTTCTTGATATATCATATTTCACACTTTGATTCAAGTGGGTTATGAACTCCCATTTTTACCCCGTATACAGATTGCAGAATCACATCAGTTACACATCCATTGATTTACATATTGCCATACTAGTGTCTGTTGTGTTCTCCTGCCTTTCCTATCCTCTACTATCCCCCCTCCCCTCCCCTGCCCTCCCCTCTTCTCTCTCTACCCCCTCTACTGTCATTCATTTCTCCCCCTTGTATTATTTTTCCCTTTCCCCTCACTTCCTCTTGTGTGTAATTTTGTATAACTCTGAGGGTCTCCTTCCATTTCCATGCAATTTCCCTTCTCTCTCCCTTTCCCTCCCACCTCTCATCCCTGTTTAATGTTAATCTTCTTCTCATGCTCTTCGTCTTTACTCTGTTCTTAGTTACTCTCCTTATATCAAAGAAGACATTTGGCATTTGTTTTTTAGGGATTGGCTAGCTTCACTTAGCATAATCTGCTCTAATGCCATCCATTTCCCTACAAATTCTATGATTTTGTCATTTTTTAATGCAGAGTAATACTCCATTGTGTATAAATGCCGCATTTTTTTTTATCCATTCGTCTATTGAAGGGCATCTAGGTTGGTTCCACAGTCTTGCTATTGTGAATTGTGCTGCTATGAACATCGATGTAGCAGTGTCCCTGTAGCATGCTCTTTTTAGGTCTTTAGGGAATAGACCGAGAAGGGGAATAGCTGGGTCAAATGGTGGTTCCATTCCCAGCTTTCCAAGAAATCTCCATACTGCTTTCCAAATTGGCCGCACCAATTTGCAGTCCCACCAGCAATGTACAAGTGTACCCTTTTCCCCACATCCTTGCCAGCATTTGTTGTTGTTTGACTTCATAATGGCTGCCAATCTTACTGGAGTGAGATGGTATCTTAGGGTGGTTTTCATTTGCATTTCTCTGACTGCTAGAGATGGTGAGCATTTTTTCATGTACTTGTTGATTGATTGTATGTCCTCCTCTGAGAAGTGTCTGTTCAGGTCCTTGGCCCATTTGTTGATTGAGTTATTTGTTATCTTATTGTCTAATTTTTTTGAGTTCTTTGTATACTCTGGATATTAGGGCTCTATCTGAAGTGTGAGGAGTAAAGATTTGTTCCCAGGATGTAGGCTCCATATTTACCTCTCTTATTGTTTCTTTTGCTGAGAAAAAACTTTTTAGTTTGAGTAAGTCCCATTTGTTGATTCTAGTTATTAACTTTTGTGCTATAGGTGTCCTATTGAGGAATTTGGAGCCCGACCTCACAGTATGTAGATTGTAGCCAACATTTTCTTCTATCAGACGCCGTGTCTCTGATTTGATATCAAGCTCCTTGATCCATTTTGAGTTAACTTTTGTGCATGCCGAGAGAAAGGGATTCAGTTTCATTTTGTTGCATATGGATTTCCAGTTTTCCCAGCACCATTTGTTGAAGATGCTATCTTCCTCCATTGCATGCTTTTAGCCCCTTTATCAAATATAAGATAGTTGTAGTTTTGTGGATTGGTTTCTGTGTCCTCTATTCTGTACCATTGGTCCACCCGCCTGTTTTGGTACCAGTACCATGCTGTTTTTGTTACTATTGCTCTGTAGTATAGTTTGAAGTCTGGTATCGCTATACCGCCTGATTCACACTTCCTGCTTAGCATTGTTTTTGCTATTCTGGGTCTTTTATTTTTCCATATGAATTTCATGATTGCTTTCTCTATTTCTACAAGAAATACCGTTGGGATTTTGATTGGCATTGCATTAAACCTATAGAGAACTTTTGGTAATATCGCCATTTTGATGATGTTAGTTCTGCCTATCCATGAACTGGGTATATTTTTCCATCTTCTAAGATCTTCTTCTATTTCTCTCTTTAGGGTTCTGTAGTTTTCATTGTATAAGTCTTTCACCTCTTTTGTTAGGTTGATTCCGAAGTATTTTATTTTTTTGAAGATATTGTGAATGGAGTGGTTGTCCTCATTTCCATTTCAGAGGATTTGTCGCTGATATACAGGAATGCCTTTGATTTATGCGTGTTGATTTTATAGCCTGCCACTTTGCTGAATTCATTTATTAGCTCTAATAGTTTCTTTGTAGACCCTTTTGGGTCTGCTAGGTATAGAATCATGTTATCTGCAAATAGTGATAATTTAAGTTCTTCTTTTCCTATTTTTATGCCTTTAATTTCTTTCGCCTGTCTAATTGCTCTGGCCAGTGTTTCGAGAACTATGTTGAACAGAAGTGGAGAGAGAGGGCATCCCTGTCTTGTTCCAGATTTTAGAGGGAATGCCTTCAATTTTTCTGCGTTCAGAATGATGCTAGCCTGAGGCTTAGCATAGATTGCTTTTACAATATTGAGGTATGTTCCTGTTATCCCTAGTTTTTCTAGAGTTTTGAACATAAAGGGATGCTGTACTTTGTCGAATGCTTTTTTCCACATCTATTGAGATGATCATATGGTTCTTATTTTTAAGTCTATTGATGTGGTGAATAACATTTATTGATTTCCGTATATTGAACCAGCCTTGCATCCCAGGGATGAATCTTACTTGATCATGGTACACATTTTTTTTGATATGTTTTTGTATCCGATTCGCCAGAATTTTATTGAGGATTTTTGCATCTAGGTTCATTAGAGATATTGGTCTGTAGTTTTCTTTCTTTGAAGTGTCTTTGTCTGGTTTAGGTATCAGGGTGATGTTGGCCTCGTAGAATGAATTTGGAAGTTCTCCCTCTTTTTCTATTTCCTGAAGTAGCTTGAAAAGTATTGGTATTAGTTCCTCTTTAAAGGTTTTGTAAAACTCTGCTGTATACCCATCCGGTCCTGGGCTTTTCTTAGTTGGTAGTCTTTTGATGGTTTCTTCTATTTCCTCAATTGATATTGGTCTGTTTAGGTTGTCTATATCCTCCTGACTCAATCTGGGCAGATCATATGACTTAAGAAATTTATCTATGCCTTCACTATCTTCTAATGTATTGGAGTATAAGGATTCAAAATAATTTTTAATTATCTTCTGTATTTCTGAAGTGTCTGTTGTGATATTGCCTTTTTCATCCCATATGCTAGTAATTTGAGTTCTCTCTCTTCTTCTCTTCATTAGCATGGCTAATGGTCTGTCGATCTTATTTATTTTTTCAAAGAACCAACTTTTAGTTTTGTCAATTTTTTCAATTGTTTCTTTTGTTTCGATTTCATTAATTTCAGCTCTGATTTTAATTATTTCTTGCCTTCTACTTCTTTTGCTGTTGTTTTGCTCTTCTTTTTCTAGGATTTTGAGATGAAGTGTGAGATCATTTATTTGTTGGTTTTTTCTTTTTTTAAGGAATGAACTCCAAGCAATGAATTTTCCTCTTAGAACTGCTTTCAATGTGTCCCATAGATTCCGATATGTTGTGTCTGTGTTTTCATTTATCTCTAAGAATTTTTTAATTTCCTCCTTGTTGTCTTCTATAACCCATTGATCATTCAATAACCTATTGTTCATTCTCCAAGTGATGCATGATTTTTCCTTCCTTCTTTTATTGTTGATTTTCAGTTTCATTCCATTATGATCAGATAAGATGCATGGTATAATCTCTACTCCTTTATATTGTCTAAGAGTTGCCCTGTGACATAATATATGATCTATTTTTGAGAAGGATCCATGTGCTGCTGAGAAAAAAGTGTAACTGCTTGATGTTGGGTGGTATATTCTATATATGTCAATTATGTCTAGGTTATTAATTGTGTTATTGAGTTCTATAGTTTCCTTATTCAACTTTTGTTTGGAAGATCTGTCCAGTGGTGATAGAGGTGTGTTGAAGTCTCCCATGATTATTGTATGGTGGTCTATTAGACTCTTGAACTTGAGAAGAGTTTGTTTGAAGAACATAGCTGCACCATTGTTTGGGGCATATATATTTATGATTGTTATGTCTTGTTGGTGTATGGTTCCCTTGAGCAGTATATAGTGTCCCTCTTTATTCCTTTTGATTAACTTTGGCTTGAAATCTATTTTATTTGATATGAGTATGGACACTCCTGCTTGTTTCCGAAGTCCATATGAGTGATATGATTTTTCCCAACCTTTCACCTTCAGCCTATGTATGTCTTTTCCTATCAAATGCGTCTCCTGTAGGCAGCATATTGTTGGGTCTTGTTTTGTGATCCATTCTACTTGCCTGTGTCTCTTAATTGGTGAGTTTAAGCCATTAACATTTAGGGTTATTATTGAGATATGGGTTGTTCTTCCAGCCATATTTGTTTATTTCTGTTACTAAACATGGTTTGTTTTCCTCTTTGATTATTTCCCCCCCTTTACTGTCCTACCTCCCACTGTTGGTTTTCATTGTTATTTTCTATTTCCTCTTCCTGTAATGTTTTGCCGAGGTTGTTTTGAAGAGATGGTTTTCTAGCTGCAAATTCTTTTAACTTTTGTTTATCGTGGAATGTTTTAATTTCATCTTCCATCCTGAAGCTTAATTTCACTGGATACATGATTCTTGGTTGGATCCCATTTTCTCTCAGTGTTTCAAATATGTTATTCCAGGATCTTCTAGCTTTCAGAGTCTGTGTTGAAAGATTAGCTGTTATCCTGATTGTTTTACCCCTGAATGTAATCTGCTTTCTTTCTCTTGTAGCTTTTAAAATTCTCTCCTTATTCTGTATGTTGGGCATCTTCATTATAATGTGTCTAGGTGTGGATCTCTTATGATTTTGCACATTCGGCATCCTGTAGGCTTCTAGGATTTGGGATTCTGTCTCATTCTTCAAGTCTGGGAAGTATTCTCATATTATTTCATTGAATAGATTGCTCATTCCTTTGGTTTGGACCTCTCTTCCTTCCTGTATCCCAATGACTCTTAAGTTTGGTCTCTTTATGTTATCCCATATTTCTTGGATGTTCTGCTCATGGTTTCTTAACAGTCTTGCTGAGCTGTCTATGTTCTTTTCAAGTTGAAATACTTTGTCTTCATTGTCTGATGTTCTATCTTCTAAGTGTTCTACTCTGCTGGTAGTATTCTCCATTTGGTTTTTAAGTTGGTTTATTGCTTCCTGCATTTCTAGGATTTCTGTTTGTTTGTTTTTTATAACCTCTATCTCCCTGTATAGTTGATCTTTTGCTTCTTGGATTTGTTTATGTAATTGATTGTCGAAGTGATCTTTCATTGTCTGATTTTGCTGTCTAATGTCTTCCTTGAGACTCCAGATCATCTGAAGCATGTATATCCTGAATTCTTTATCTGACATTCCATCTGCTGCAGCTATTACCTCTTCTAAAGTTGAGTTGACCTGCATTGCTTGTGGTCCTTTCTTTCCTTGTCTTTTCATACTGCTCGCGTTTCTTTCTGCTTGGTGAAACTGTTGTATTTTTGAAATTTTTCCCCCTATATATTTATATTGCTCTTGTATAGTTGAAAAGTCTCCCTTGCAGGGGCGGGCGGCGGCTGTGCTCCTCCTCCAATTGGGGTGATCTGTCTACCACGCTGACGGGCCGCTGGGCCTGTTCTGCCGGTCGGTCGCAGGTCTGCCTACCTTGCAGGCGCGGGCGGCGGCTCTGCTCTGCCCCTACTCCAATTGGGGTGACTTGTCTACCATGTCGGCAGGCCGCTGGGCCTGTTCCGCCGGTCGGTTGCAGGTCTGCCTACCTTGCGGGCGCGGGTGGCGGCTCTGCTCTGCCCCTACTCCAATTGGGGTGACGTGACTACCACACCGGTGGGCCGCTGGGCCTGTTCTGGGCACGGGCGAAGGCTCTGCTCTGCCCCTACTCCAATTGGGGTGACATGACTACCACGCCTGCGGGTCGCTGGGCCTGTTCCGGGCGCGGGGGGTGGCTCTGCTCTGCCCCTCTGGCTTGATGACAAAGTGAGAGAGACTCGGGTGTTTGTGACTCACTTTCTTTACCAGGAGACCAACTGTTTCTGTTGCCGCTGGTATCGATGAAGTTATCTCCTCCGCCGCTTTCTGATGACATCAGATCTCTGCCATGTTGGTATCCCATGCGAATGGCAGCATTTCGTTCCCTTTGCAGGGTGACCAAAGCAAAGGGTGAGTCCTGACCGGCCCTCACAAGCCCTGTCTCAATCCTGTTGCCAGTGCCTATGAAGGTCCGGTTGGTATTTACCTCCACAGTATTCAGCAGGACCCGGACGGAGAAGCAGTTTCCCGCAGGTTCTTTAGCCCTGGGCCAGAGCAGTTCCGGGAGCCGGAATTCGGCCGCTCCGGGCTCGGTGTATGTTCTGATAGGAGCAGGCTCCAAGAAGCAGTTTCCGCGGGTTCTTTAGCACTGAGCCTGAGTAATTTGTCTGCGAGACGCAGGCAAATGGCAGCCTGAAATTACCTGTTCTATAGCTGAATGAGCTGTGATCAGTCGAAAACAGGGATGGTGACGTCAGCTCTCCAAGATGGTGGCCGCTGGCTTCCTCTGTGGTCTGACTGGTGTGGAGAACCGAATTGGACCGCTTCCTTCCCCGTCTCAAACCCAGAATTCAGCACTGAGTACAGTGATTGCACAGCTGGCAGGAGCCCACAGAATCTGCAGCGCTGTATCTTTGCGTTGCTATCTCGTCGTTTCCCAGCACGCATCGCAGACTCTAGCCACGGGGCGATTTGCTGAATAAGCAGCATGACCCTCCGTGCGGACAAATCGCTCGCGTTTGAGCCCCCGTAGCTGATCCTCGTGTGATGGAAATCCTTCCTCTAGGTTTTGGAGCACCCCAATTTTGCTGGAAATTCCTAACAAGATAGCTTTTAGCCGTTGTAACTTGTCATTCTCCTGCACAGTGACATGGTACACGGGGGTGATGCACTCCCTTCGCCACCATCTTGGAGTCCCCTGCTTTGTGATTTCAACATCCATATATATGATTATTCCAATCCTCTTGTGTCTCAATTTTTTATTTAACTTCTTTGTATTTAATGACCCTGTCTTACAACTTACTTCAGTCATTTATCTCAAAGGTCATATTCTAAACTAATGGGTCTCAATTAGATTTAGCTCACAGAATTATCTGAGGGAACTTACAAGTAATGTTAATCACAGGCCCCCTTCAGCCTAATTATTTAAAAATATCCCCTGGGGCATGAAGTATATTTATGATTTGCACCAGAAGTGAGAAACAATGCCGTAGGTATTGACATCACCAATAACTTTAATTTTTTTATATCAGTATTCTACTTTTCATTTGCTGCCTGCTGTTTTTTTTTTCCATCTTTATTGCTTTGAATGTCTTAACTCCAACAAATCTACTGGGATCTACGATCCATTTATCCAAGCATCTTTCCTTTGTCCTCTCACACCTCTGGTGTCTATACTTCCTTACGTAGTAGTCTGTTATGTTGGTGTCCCCAGCGAATCATTGCTCCTTGTATTCATGTGTCCCTGTAAAAGAGATCCCAAAGAGGTTCCTGGACCCTTCTGCCAAGTGAGGTTACAGTAGGAAATGGCTTTCTATGAAGAACTGTTGTATATTAGTCACTGTTCCTTGAGAAGAAGCCCAGTTACCCTGATGGAGAAAAGTTAATGAAGCATGTATCCTATGAACTAGAAATATAGCTGTAGTAGTTTAAAAATATGTCCACAGATTCTTTGATGTTCTTCCCTTCAATAGGTGGGGCTTAATCTTCTCCTCTTGGGTAGGGGCTGGATTTAGTGACTCACTTATAATGAATAGAATATGGAGTAAATAAAGAGCATGTGACTTCCAAGTCTAGGTTATAAAAGACATTGTGACTTCTTTTATATCTTCTATGGGATCTCTTCCTCTGTGGGGGAAGCCAGCTGCAATGTCACAAGAATATACACGCAACCCCTTGGAGGGACTCAAGTAGCAAGGAACAGAGGTTTTCTGACAACTGCCAGAGAGAAATTAAGTCCTTGTGTTAAGAGTAATGTGAGTGAGCCATCTTGGAAAATCTTCCAGTCCTGGTTAAACCTTCTTGTGCCTACAGCTCCAGATGGCATCTTGCCTGCAACTTTATGAGAGAATTTGAACTAGAGCCACCCAATTATGCTAACCTTAAATTCTGGTTCCACCGAAAAATATAGAATAATGCAAATTTGTTATATTCCGCTAATTTGAAGGGGTAATTTGTTACAAAGCAAAAATAAGTGGAGAAACTCTTTCATCTGTATGAAAGTAATTGTTTAAATATAACAATAATTTTAGTGGCATTGCTTGAAATGGAGGGAGGGAAGACCAAATGGAGACTACCCAGAGGCCCATCAAAAGGAGAATGGATAAACGCTGTGGTAGAGTCATGCAATGTTATGTGTACAGTAGTAAAGAAGTTCGAGCAGTTACAATTTGAATAAATCCTTCAAATATAATGTTGAGGAAAACAAGCAGTACATTTATAACAATGCTACATTCAATAAATGGGAAGTGTTCTAGTCAGCTTTTTCAATGCTGTGAATAAAGGACCTGACCAGATCAACTGTAGAGGAGGAAGAGTTTATTTGAGGGCTCATGGTTTCAGAGGTCTCAGTTCATAGACAGCTAGTTCCATTCCTTGGGGGCTCCAGTGAGCCTGAATATTATGGCAGAAGCAGCTCACAGGATGATCAGAAAGCAGGAGAGAGAGCTCTTCACTTACCAGATACAAATATCTACCCAAACCCACGCCCCCATTGCCCCACCTCTTCCAGCCACACTCCACCTGCCTTCAGTCAGCACTCAATTAATCCCATGAGGTGATTAATGTGATGATTGGGTTAAGGCTCTCATGACCAAATCATTTCTCTTCTGAACCTTTTTGCATTGGCTTACAAAAATACAAGGAAAATTAAAAATTATATTCAGGATGTGGTATGTTAGTTATCTATTGCCTCATAATATTTTATCCCAAGTATGAAGTGGCTTAAAACAATAAAAATTTATTATCTCAAAGTGGTTTTTTTTTTTCATTTTTATTTTTGTGGTGCTGGGGATCAAACCCAGGGCCTTGTGCATGCAAGGCAAGCACTCTACCAACTGAGCTATATCCCCAGCCCAATTATTATCAAAGTTTTTTAAAAATGTTTTTGTGGGTCAGAAATTTGGGAGGTTAGCTGAGTGCTTTTGGCTCTAGTTGTCTTATGAAGTTTCATTTAAAATACTGCCTGGCACTACCATCATCTGAAGGCATGAGTGGAAAGGAGGATCTAGTTCATCCACATTCTTGGTAAATTGGTGTTAGCTATTGATGGGAGTCTTCAGTTCCTCCCTCCATAGGATTCTTAGGGTGGTTGAAAGTCTTCATGACATAGCAACATGCTTTCCTCCAAGAGCAGTTGAAGAGAAAATAACATATGTCCACCCATTCTCTCCCAATGTCCCCCGAATCTCATCATATTACATCATTAGCTTGAAGTCTGTCTTGCTTAGATCGCTCGGGTGGTCTTAGTTAACTTGTCTCCCCAGGGGGCAACTTTCCCCTTTCAGTCCAATTCACATCAAAGTTGAATTAGGCACAGTCTGTTGCTCAAGCAGTTTATTTTGGCAGTACTTTACAAGATGGCCAGCAGGAGCAGGCCAGTGGCATGGGCCAGATACAGTCCAGGAATCAGATGCCAGACTGACTGGGAGGGTCTCTGTATGGTTTGAATCTGGAATGTCTCCCAAAGTCTCATGTGTTCAGAGATGGGGTTTGGAGGAAGTAATTGTATCATGAAGGCTCTGACTTCATCAGTGGACTTATCCATTGATGACTGAATGGACTTCTGGGAGGTGGGACTGAGGAAGTCCAACACACTCGAGATGTGTGCAGGAAGGGCGTATCTTTCTTCTCTGCTTGCTGAATGCTATAAACTGATCAGCTTTCCTCTGTTACACCCTTCCATTATGATGCTCTCTCCACCACGATGCTCTGCCTTACCTCAGGCTCAGAACAATGGAGCTGGCTGACCATGGACTAAAACCTCTGTACCTGTGAGCCAAAATAAATCTTTCCTTCTTTAGGTTGTTCTGACATGTATTTTGGTCACTGTGATGAAAAGCTGACTAATACAGTCTCTATCTGGAGATTGCTCTCAGAGTTTGATGGATTCTCTTACTTTTCTTATACCAGACCAGCTACCAGGTCTTTCTTTCATAAAGATGGTTTATGCTATTCTTGTAAGGATCAGCTTTGTTTGAAGGCTTATGAGAGTAGCATCTGTGCTGAGGAGGCCTCTCCTGGATATCCCCAGGTCAGTTGTCATCATATTGCTAAGTGATACATACATAGCATTAGTCCAGTGAGATTTTTTTTTTCAGGGGGAGGGTTGGTCTTATGGCTATAATTAATCATATAGCTACAATATATCTTTCACAGTACACTTCAAGGTCAAAGATCTCATCATCTATATCAGGACTATTTGAATGAAGTGCCTTATATGTGGTTCCTTGATAAGAAACCTCATACTCCCCTCCTCAAGTATGGTTATTTTCCAAATGAAGACCAAGGACTGGGGATACAGCTCAGTGGTAGAGTGCCTGCCTGGCATGCACAAGGCCCTGGGTTTGATTTCCAGTAACACACACACACACACACACACACACACACGGAAAAAAAAAGACCACAGGAATAACCAGACCCCAGAACTTCTAAAATTCAATTGAACAAATATTGGAAATTCTTTGGTTAGGAAAGAGTCCTATTCTTTCCTGAGAATGATTTTCCATGGCTCTTTGCTCTCTCTTTTGGCCTCTTCCCCACATATACTCTAAGTTCTTTTTCCCTCCATGAAAGGGAGCTTGTATTTGTAATTCCACAATTTTCTCAGCCAGCTTCTTGGTTGTAGAGGTCTTGGGTGCCTCTTTATTTTTCACTCTTACTCCTTTTAGGAGTGATGTCTTTGCTAGTATAATATTCTTAAAAGGCTTGTTGGTCTCCTATAAATCTTATTGATATTCACTTTACTAAAATAAGCCATACTCTGCCTTGGATTTCTGCTTAGGTTACTGAGAGACAACAACCTTAAGCTTCTTAGAGGTTCTGTAGTTTAATTTAGTTTTTGGAGCCATCACTTTTGTTATTTCTGAGATCTTAACAAATAATTTTATAGTCATATTCCCAGCTTTTTTGTTTTTCTGAGAGTGTCTGGATTTAACTTTATACAAAAGCATTTTCTTTTTTTAAAACTTTTTTTTAGTTATAGATGGACACAATACCTTTATTTTATTTATTTATTTATATATGGTGCTGAGGATCGAACCCAGTGCCTCACATGTACAAGGCAAGCACTCCACCACTGAGCTATAATCCCAGCCCCCAAAGTATTTTCTTAATGTTAATGTCAATTGCCATCTGAAGGAGCTGTAAATTCTCAATCCCAATAATTTCTGGCTTCTTTTTGTTTAACAGTCTTGTCTTTGCTTATCTATCTCCTTTCATATTTACTATTCTCAATAAGAAGCAGCCTGATGGTAACTTTCACTCAATGGAATGCAACAATGATAAAACATCTACTATCCATAGTACAATTCTCTTTCCTTACAGTTCCTAATGTTATTTTCCTTACTATCCTTTAAGTCCTCACCTGAAGTCTCCTATAAGGCTTGTAGAGTCTACTAACAGACATTTCTAGGCTCAGAGTTTTGCTAATGCTATCTTCAAAGTCTTTCTGCAAGGCTTTGTATTTTTGTTTTTCAGATAGTGCCAACTAGTTTTCTAAAGTGCTTGTACAAAAATGAATTTACATTTCAGCCAGCAGTGGGTGAGAGTTCTAGTTACTCCACATTTCTTGCTTGTGTTTGATATTGTCTGTCTCTTTCATATTGTCATTTTAGTGGGCTAATAGTGGTATCATGTGGTTGTTATGGTTACAATATGCATTTTTTTCCTGATTACTTCTGGGGATGAGCACAATTTAAAATGTTTACAGGCTATTTTTAGTTTCTGGACTGTAAAAGTGCTTATTCAAGCCTTTGCTCACTTTTCTGTTGAGTTTTTGGATTTTTCTCATTGATTTGTAGTCCTTTTTTGTAGTCCTTTTTCATTTCTGTATTTTGCAGGTGCCCTTTCCCATTCTATGGCTTCTCTTTTGGCTTTAAAAAATGTAAATAAGACGGTTTCATTTAATGCACTACAATTTATCAGTCATTTCCTCTGAGGGTAGTTAGTTCTTTATGTGTCTTAAGAAACTCTGCCTTGGTTGAAGGTCATGAATATATTTTTCTGTATTATATTCTGAATGCTTCATATTATGACATTTTGCATTTTTAACTTTGTGTGTTCTATGAAGAAAGGATTCATCTTCATTTTATTCTATATGAATATACAGCATAATTAATAGAAACTTGTATCTTTTCTTCATTGCTATTCAGTGTCATTTCTTTCCCAATTTTGGTGCCTATGTGTAAGCCTGTTTCTAGGCTTTTCTATTCTCTCTTTCTTTTGGTTTAATTTCTGCCCATGAAGCAGTACCAAATTGTGTTTATTACTATGCTCTTATATTTTTCTATCTGACACAGCCATATCCCCTTTTCGTTCTTCTTTATAAAAAGAGTTTTTGATAATCTGTCACCTATACGTGAAATAAAATTATTCTTTATATTTTTTGAAATATTAAAAAAAGATGAGTGCATGAATATATAATAGCATTGTTCATATAGCAAACTTGGAAACATTCCAAGTGTTGGCCAACGAGTGAATAAACAATTGTGTTATATTAAACAATGGAATATTATTCCATGATAAATAAATGAAAAAAAATGCTGTTACATGCAAAACTCTGGATAACTCTTAAAAACATTATGTAAAAGATGCCAAACACATAAACATGCATACTGTGTGCTTTTATTTATACGAAATCCTAGAACAGGCAAAACAAATATAAAATGACAAAAAACACATCAATTGTTGCCTGGTGCAGGGAATCCTTCAAATCATGTCATAACCAAAAGGTTGCCCTGATGTAATTCTATTCTCATGAACTGAAATATGACTGAAATAATGATTTCTATATACAGTTGCCCCATGGTATAAGGAGGCCTTTTAGTGTCCATGACCAGTAAATTAACACTTTTAAAGTAATAACAGCGTCAATTAGAGCAAACGTGTCTATTACACTTAGCAACCACCAGTTATTGCATGACCTTCACTTACCTTGCATTTATTCATGGCAAAAGATTCCAAATGGTCAAGTATTACCACTCCCGTTTCACAGAGAAGAAAATTGAAGCACAGATAATTTCACTTATTTACTCAAAAATCCCACAACTATTAAATGGCAGAACTGCATAATGAACCCAGGAAGTTCAGCCTTGGAATCTGTGTTCTTTATTTGGTATTGGGGATTGAACCCAGAGGCAATTTACCACTTAGCCACATTCCCAGCCCTTTTTATTTTGAGACAGAAAGTTGGTTAGTGCCTCACTAAATTGCTGAGGTTGACCTCAAACTTGTGATCCTCCTGTTTCAGACTCCTGAGTTGCTGGGATAACAGGCATGTGCCACCATACTGGAGTCTGTTCTTAATCATGAACTGACTCAATGATACAAATGTGTTCTGTCTATATAGCATTACCCTAAATGGTTGATTAGTTAAGTTTGGTGAAAATTTGCCTCTTGTTTGAGTTAGCTACATAGTGGGTTTTCTGCCTTGTTATTTAAAGTTTGAGAAAAAAAATTCACCTCCTCCCTCCAAATAAACAAACATAAAATGGAGTGTACAGAGGACTGGGATTTTGGAGGGTGTGCATCGTCCAGATTATTGGATTCATACACTTGTAAGCCCCTTGCTTAACCAGGCTTGTGTAAATGGGATCAGTTCCTTGATCTGTCTGAAAGGGAATTTTTCAGCTGTTACTAAGAGCCAAATCCTTCTTTTCTGCTCTTCTGCTCTGAAAGATATTTATAATTTGTTTGTGATTTATTGAAATTTGCCTGGCTGTGAGGGAACTACATCTTATAAGCTTCAACTCACTTAACCCTTCACTACCTGCTCTGTCCCTTTGGGGAAACTCTCCCTAGAAGACATTTCTGTGAGGTTGCCCTGTCCTCTGAAGTTTATAAAATAGCACACATAATACCCCACATAATTTATTCAACCATTTTCTCTATTAAGGTACTTGGAGGACACAACAGGTGGTGTGGATGTACAAAGAGGGCCACAAATCCCCTCTTACATTTGCTTCTGTTTGATAACTTTGGTGGTGAACACAGGTTAAAGCTGTGGCTTTAGAAAATTAATCAGCTTCCAAAATGAATGGCACCAAATGAATTTCTAACCAAACCAAAATATTTTTCTTTAATGTAAATTAGTATCTACCTAAAAACAGCAGAACATAATTATCCCAGCGACTCAGGTTGGTTGATAATCTTTGTAAATACATGTAAAACATCAAAATTTGAAATAATGTGCTCATTCTTCATATTTATGCTGTGTACCTTTTATTGAGCAGCTTATGGAGGGATTAGAAGCAGAGGATAACTTTTTTTTAAGCTAAAAGAAATTTAGCTAAATTCACCTAAAAGAAATCCTTTTCTTCTATTTCCTCATATTTGTCTCTTTTGCTTGGTTTTCTCACTTTCAGTCCTAGTTATCTTCTTTACTTCAACTTCTGCCCATGCACCTCTGTCAGAAGTCTTTGTTTCTTTTTTTCTGGGGACTTGGAGATGGGTATCAGCAGTACTATAGTGATGCTGAGTCCTGGGTCATGACCATGGCCAGGCTAGCATTAGATGGGAGGAGAGACGAGAGTGTCTGTACTGCTTGACTGGTTTATTGTTTCTGAGTTGTACAAATGAGAGGCATCATGGAAATAGAGCATATTGTATTGAGTTTAATATGTCTCTGTAGAGGGCATCCTAATTTTACATGACACGAGAGAAGGCATGCTCTCCAATCCTTTCCCAGGGAGCATGTCAACAGAAAAGAAACACAAAAACATTTGAGAGGCAGGGATTTAATGCTATACAGCCTGCAAGCATTTGGGTGGTTCCAATATCACTTATGACGCTACGGCAGATGAAGATTGATTTCTTGTGATTTTTATTACATTAGCTTTCTTTTGCTGTTTGTAACAGATTACTACAAACTGAGTGACTTAAAACAACATAAATTTACTAATTGTAGTTCTGACTGTCAGAAGTCCTAAAATCAAGGTGCTGGCAGGGCTGTC
The DNA here is from genome assembly GCF_047511675.1 of Marmota flaviventris. Classification (NCBI taxonomy): domain Eukaryota; kingdom Metazoa; phylum Chordata; class Mammalia; order Rodentia; family Sciuridae; genus Marmota; species Marmota flaviventris. The sequence goes on from NC_092504.1 coordinate 88,419,951, forward strand.
TTCCTTCTGGAGGTTCTAGGGAGCGCTCGCTCCTCCCTTTCCAGTTTTTGGAGGCTGCCTACGTTTCTCCTGTCCTTTTTCCATCTTCAAAGCTTCAACTTCTGCATTACATCTCCTCTCCCTCTGAGACTCGCCTCCCTCTTATAAGGAAGCTTGTGATTGCATTGGGCCCGTCTACCTAAATGAAGGAAATCTCCTATCTCAATATCTTTAACTTATATCTGAGACTCTGTTTTGCCATGTAAAAGTTTTTTTGCCATTCACAAGTTTTGGAGATTAAGACATGGCCATCTGGGGTGGGGGTGGTCCATTATTCTCCCCACCACATACCTGTTCTTCAACCAGCTGTTTGCCTTTTACTACTATTGAGAGCAGTTGTAAGCAAGTTGGAGTCAGCTGGACTATGGCAGTTTTGGAGCTATTTTTACCTTTTTTGAATCCTTCTGCACATAGAAACCAAAATAACCATGCTCTGATGGATCTACAGAACAACACAGGTTCAAACTCCCAGAGCTTTGTTAATCCATGCATTCTTTGTGCATGATGCAAAGAATCTACTGGGTTTGACATCTTAGTGCTAATGGCTGGTGCATTTCTGAGGTATTGTACCCACCAAAGACATAAAGCAAATCTAATCCTTTGGATAAAGGTCCCAAATCCACAAAATTCCAACTCTATCTCTCTACCCAGATCTGATAGTTCTGAGAGCTTGCAAGAGTTGCTAATATGCCTTCTCATGGCCGTTTCCACAAAGCATGCCATAAGAACATTGCACCATCCAATGAAAATATAAAATCCACTGTCAGCATTTGGGTGGAAAATGACTTTTCTACTGAAATTTTAAGAGAGTGGTGCCTTGTCCAAAATAAAAGCTCTTTATTCTCTTTGTGTCCATACTTTATAGCAATTGGTGAGGAGAATGAGGGAAAGAGTGGGCAATGAGGTTGGTAAGATGGGAGGCACCAGGTGTGGAGGTGAGGGGGGCTTAAATGAAAATACAAAACACAATGAGAAGTAGTACAGGAATTTAGGTAGACAGGGAGAGTAAGGCAAAGAAGTCAAGCATTATTAGTTCTTTATTTTTTCTCCCTTGGGGACATTGAATGGATGGGAGATCCATACTTGGATGGGAAACAGGAAAAAGAGCATATTTTGGAGGTAATATGTAGGTTAAGTGAGAATTGCTAGTGGGACAGCCAGATGGGAATGGCAAACAGTTTGCTGTATGGGATTGAGGCAAAGAGGTTTGGGCTTTCTATATGGACTTATGACTTATCAGTAAGAAGGTAATTGGGGGACAGTATATGGGATTAAGAGGACAAGATGGCATAAGACAGAGACCCAAGAAGTACCAACATTCAGGGGACAGGCAGAAAAAAAAGCCTGCAAAGAAGACTAAAGAATGATTAGAGAAGTAATGGAAAAATCAGAAAGAATAGACATATTAAAAATTTATACCAGGCTGGGGGTGTAGCTCAGTGGTAGAACACATGCTTAGCATACATGAGGCCCTGGGTTTAATCCCCAGTACAAGATTGTGTGCTCACACACACAGATTTGTGCCCATTCCTTGGTCCTACTATTGGACATATGTCTAAATACAATAACATGTAACTTGAAAATTGTTTGTTTATATATAAAACAGGGACAGTAATTCTTCATTTGGCTCACAGGGTTATGAGGATCAAATGAAAAAAGGTATTTGAAAATATTTTGTAAAGTGTCACACTAGTGGCTCTGAAACTTTTGCGTGCATGGTTTGTTAAATCACAGATTGCTATGCTTCTGATTTTAGTAATAGTTTCTTCAGAAGATATGTGGTGGGATTGCCAGAATCTGAATGGTGCATAAATTCTCAGGTGATGATGGTATTATTGACCCAGAACCATCCTTTGTGAACCACTACGTAATACAAATGTAAGGAATTATCGTTTCAATTTTATAACAAAAATCACAGGCTTCCCCCATGTTGTCTGCTTCATCCTATAATGATGTTGAAAGTTTCTTACCCCATTTCATACCTAGCAATATCTGTGTATGTGAGAAAGTTCAGCTTAGTGCAGTATTTTGTTGATTGCTTACAATCGTGAGGTCAAGGAACACAGGAAATATGTGATAAGAAGGAGCTCTTCGGGATAATTATTCCCCCTCCTATCCCTATTAGATGCAAAATGCTACTTGTTACAACTTTCAAAAATCCCATTAGAGACCCTGTAATTTGATCCAGAGGGAACAGCGTGAGGAGAAAGTAGGGGAAGAGGAAAAATTGACCTCATTCTTCAGTCCTTTCCTAATTCCTGAGACATGTGTGTGCCTCAACACTCTCCTTTTCAATCCCACGAAACAGGGAATCAGGAAAATGCATTAGCACCCTAGTCCAGAGTAGGAACACAGAGCTGGGGGGAGACAAGCCGTCAAGACAGAAGGAAACTGGGGGAGGGGGAGAGAAAACTTCTCCTTGTCGGAGAATCTGCTGCGCGGCTGGAGGAAGGAAGGGAAATGGGGAAAGGTACCTAAGACATCAACCAGACATTTTGCTTCTGGACATGTGAGAAAGTGAAGGAGGATGGAAAATGAGGCACTAGGGCGAAGTGGGAAGAGCTCCTGCGGCTGCTTTTGAGTGAGGATCACAATTGGAGCGCCCAGCTTCACTCCTTCCCTTCTGGAGGCCATTCCTCCATTTTTAACCGGGATAAAGAGCCGGCGCTGGGCTGGGAGGGTGTAAGCCAGAGTGGCCTCCAGCAGCCCGGCGGCGAACCGGGCTTGGGCCCTTGGCCCAGACCAGAGAGGTGGCCTTGGGGGACGCTGAAGTTACTCCGCGGAGGGGGAGGGGTTGCCAAGCTCCTCTCCAATCAGGGTGGCTGCTCCAGCTATTTGCATACATTATGCTAATAATGGACCTCCCGCTCCGCTCCCACCCAAGCTCCCCGCCCCCTCCTGGGTCTCGCAGTCCGCCCCGCGGGCTGGGCGAAGGTGAATACATTATGCTAATGAGGCGGACTCCTGTTTTGGCTTTGTGGGAGGGGGGGCTCAATGCCGCGGGAGCTGCGGACCGGACGCCCGGCGCCGGGAGGGGGTCGGGGGAGGGACGTCGCGATCGGGGCGCGCGCGCACTCACACACACACACACACACACACTCGCACACGAGCATCCCGAAGGGTATTTAAGCTCGCACACGCGAGGCTGCGGAGATACTTAGGGCAGCCGCGACTTGCGTTTGCTCCTTGGGTTATTTCGTTTTCCTCTCTACTCTCCCCCTTGGCCGCTCCTCTAGAGCTGCGCTCTCCGGTGTCGCTCAGCCTTTTTTGCCTTGAACTGAATCCAGGTGGGAAACTGGTCGTCGGGCGGAAAGACACCGAATAGGTAGAAATAAGGCAAAGTATCAGACGCAACAGGTCCAGAGCTCGGTGGGGCGGGAGAGCGGCGGCCCCTCGCCGCGCCCGCTGCCCCCCGGGACCCTACACTGCAGCTCTCGGGGACCTGGGGAGAGGTGTCTGCTTTTTGAGGGTTAGGAGAGCCATCCGGGTGGGTTTCATTTCGGTTTTTTTTACCCCATCGCCACCCGGTCCCTGGACTGAGGGTGCTTTTCACTCAACTGGTAGGAGAGAAGGAAGCGGAGGATGGTCCACGCCTGCTGGTCTCAAAACTGAGCAAAGCGCAGGTCCATCTCCGCGCCCGGGCTCCGACTCCACCAACTAGTTGTGCAGCCACAGAGACTGAACTTTAAAGGAATCGTCCTTTTCCTCTCCTTTTAAGATTATTGGAGGAGATAGTGGGTGGAAGGCGAAGCCGAGGCAGCCGCCACAATGCTGGTGAAGAAGCATGCAGGGAAAGGAGGGGGTCGAGAGTCTGGATCCGAAGACCCGAGCCCCTGCGGGCAGCGGTGTGCCCGTACCATGCCCCAGTGCACGGCCCTGGCGACACTCCTATCAGTGGTGGCCGTGATTTCTTGTCTGTACCTTGGGGTGAAAACCAACGACCTCCAGGCTAGGATCGCCGCTCTCGAATCTGTTAAAGGGGATCCTTCTGTTCGTCTGCTGCCTGATACCTTGGATCAGCTGAAGGCCATGGTGCAAGAGAAAGTGGAGCGCCTTCTGGCTCAGGTGTGAGAGGCTGGGGTATTTTGCACGTGCATAACATTTTGCACAGGTGTGAGTCTGTGTGTAGGACCAGACTTTACCCTTACAGTATGCATACTTGGTTTGATTATGTGCGTCTGCATAACGCTTACGGTAGCATATATTTGCATGTATGCACCTCTCTTGATATCTCCAGTTCTTTATATATTACCTTCTCTCCTTCCTTCTTAATGTTTGTATGCCGAACAGGTGTGTAGGTCTAAAAGGGGAAAGGGTGGCCAGAATGACTGGAAGGCATTTTTTTTCTCTTTAGTTTTCTGGAGTCTGATGTAATTCTTTCCCCAGTTGTATGAAGACTATTTCTTGCAGAGATAACATCTGTTTTATCCTTCACCTATTATAAGGTTAGGGCCATAGTTGATATTAATGCATAAAGTGAAATAACCATATAAGTTAAAATAAATGATTTTACTCATTGGCTCTTTTTAGAATAAAAGTTTATTTATTTATCTATTTTTAAATATTTATTTTTTATTTGTAGTTGGATGCAATATCTTTATTTTATTTATTTTTATGTGGTGCTGAGGATTGAATTCAGGGCCTCACACATGCTAGGCGAGCACTCTACCCCTAAGCCACAATCACAGCCCTATTTATTTATTTATTTTTAAAGTAGGTTTATCTTTAGAAAAGGGTGCAGTGCCCAAATATTCATGAATGCAGAACCATTGGAGTTGAGAATTGAAAGGAAGTATCATTATGTTTAAGGATAGCTTTAGAGTTGGGGTGTTCGGAAGTTGCTCTTTCAACAAAGAAGATGTTTAGTCTTAGTTGGAACACAACATAATAAAGCATTTTACCTTCATGTGTAAGGTATTGGCTGATGTGTGCGTCTGCATAACACTTATAACACTCATAACACTTCTGTAGCATATATTTGCATGTATGCACCTATGTAAGCCAGGTAAGCCACAGCTGGCCTAGAACTGCAACATGTTAGTGCCAGGTTTTTACATTGTTTATTCTTGGGCTGAGGGAGAGGGTGGTGGTGGTTGGAGAATGGAGAAAGATGTATCTGTGTCTAGCAATCTTGATATCATGTCAATGATCACTTTCCTTTTTTAGGTCTTGGGTACTGTTACCTTTTGACTAAGGTCCAAGTACATATGTAAATGTTAGTTATGTAGCCTATCAAATGCTGGCAAATCAGACATATGGTCAGAGTCCCGAAAGACTCCATTTTTCTACAGTGCTACTGATGATCGCTAATACCTCTTCTTTTCCTACAGAAATCCTATGAACATATGGCTAAAATAAGAATTGCAAGAGAAGCACCTTCAGAGTGCAACTGCCCAGCAGGTAAAGTGGAACTTATTTAACAAGGTTTTCTCCAGAGCAGAACATTTGCAAACAAAGGTCCTGTGTCTGTCAAGTCTACCTGTAATAATAGTAAAGAAAGAATGCAGACCCAACTTGCTTTAATAAAATCAACATGTCCTTAGTCGAAAGGATGGCAAATAAAGCCCCTAATATTATTTTAAGCTGCATACCTAGGTCTGTTATGGGAAAGCAAAGGAGATAGAAACAATCACCATGGAAAATACAGGCAAGATGATATACAAAGGCATAGTGCTTAGATTCACACATTGAAAGTATTCAGTTTTATCATGTTAACATCTGTGGTGAAAAGGACTATAAAATTGTTAGATTCTGTGTTCTTTCATGGCAAATGCTGCATTAGTGAAGGTTTCTGTTTGTTCCTGTTGGCATATGATTACATTCATAAACCTCTTCCACTTCTTGCTCACCTTTTACCTATTTTATCAGAAAGGCTCTCTCTCTCTCCTAACCTATAGCTAAAGATGAAGACAAAAAAGAAATTAATTATTTACCTTGAGCTTCCCACTGTAAATATTGCATTCTCAGTGAATCACCAGAAAAGGCTTTTGTATTTTTGCCATTTTTTTTGGTGCAGTTTCAGAGAACTATATCTATGACAGCATATTAGAAGGATGAAGAAGAGAGACATCAATGAGTAAAACCCCTCAGTAATCATTAAATCTTCATTCACAGATCTCTGAGACTTGGTAGTTATCTGTAGGCTTAACAATTTAAAAGCCCTTGGAATATGGCTATTGAAAAACTTTTAGTAGATTCCAGGATATAAACTATAAAAAGTCCTAAGAGTCTCAGTGTTTTTCAGATAAGCATTATTCATGCATCAATGAACATTTTGGTTTCTTTTATCATCCTGCATGGAAAGTGACTTTAATGTTCAAAAACATTATATATATATATATATATGTTATATGTATTTTATATATATATATATATATATATATATATATAATATGTATTTTATATATATATATATATATATATATATATATATATATATATATATATGTTATGTGTTACATAATGACAGATTGGCTAATTACAGACCACATAAATGATGATGGTCCCATAAGATTACATTACCTAATGACAGCCAAGCCATCTTAGTTTGTATAAGAGCACCATATGATGTTAGCTCACTGATAAAAATCATCTAACAATGTTATCCTCAGAACATATCCCCATTGTAAGTGATGCATGTCTATGGAAAGACTAGTTCCTGTATTTACTCACATTCTAAGATTATTTTCCCTCGGTGGTAACTTGTTTTGACACAGCTAAATCAGCCACCATGTTTAGAAATTTTAAATGGCAACTCCAGGTAGTATAGCATAAAAATAGAATTTTCTATTCTATTATGTTGTTGACCATAATTGAGCTATGTATTTTTTTTTTTTTTTAATTAAGGCTTTTGATAGGGAAGATGAATACTCTAGGTAACAGCAAAACAAAGGGTTAACATTTGACATTACAGGTTTTACTCTTAGTTGTTTTCAAGTTGGCAAAGACCTCTGAAGTCAGATATTCAAGAAAGGTACTTTCCTAGTGCAGGAATTAACACACAACAGCCTCATCAGTGTGTAGAGATTATTTCACTTCCCAGGAAAGTTGGTATGATAAAGGATTTCACTGATCACACCACTTAGAGTTTAGCAGTTTTTTAAATATATAGTACTTTTGCTTGCTATGTGAAAAAGTAGGTAGCATTAAATTAGTAGGTTTTTAAAGTGAACTTGGTTAAAAAGTAGAAAAGTGACTTTCATAGCACTAGAGTTCTATTTTTCTAAGAAGATATTACTGCTTGATGATATTTAATGCAGACTAGCTATTGAAGTCTAACTTGCCATCTGGAAGAAAGTGACTATGTTTGGAGTTTGCCATCTTAGAAGATGCATTTGGACCATTTTTTAATCTTAACATGGTAATTGAATAATAAATGGTAATTTCCTTGGTTTTTTTTTTTTTTAAACAGCTGCTTTACTTCATTGCCACCACTAGAGCTCCACATTACATCAGTTTTTACCTGGCTAACTGCAAAGGTGTGCATTCCAATATGCAGAATCAAAGGGGTTTCTTGCTGACAAACCCCTGTTACAGACATAGTCTTTTGCTTGTGAAATAATCAGACATCATAAAAATAAGGGCATTATGTTTAAAAATAGTATCCTGGCAAAAACTAGCTATTTTGAATTCTGATCAGTGAGGTATTGTCTTAGGGAACTAACAGCCTGGCCAAGAGGATTAGAAAGGAGATACAGCACTTCCCACCTGATTTTGGCTCTAACAGTGGTTCAGAGTGACTAAGATTGTCACCCAGACATCTGTTTGCAGGGCAGAGCGAGACAAGTCTGTGACTTCAGCTCAGTTCCTGTGGACAGATGCCCACCCCTTGAAGTTGACACTCTTGTTGACAGTCTCAGACATAGAGCCAAGGAATGATAGCAAAGGAGTAATGCTGGTTGTTTGTGTTCACTCTAATTGCTTTTGATAGAACTCGGTCCCAGTGAGGTTTGTTCCAGGTAGACTAGAAGGAAATCACAACTTTCTCTCTCTCTCTCTCTCTCTCTCTCTCTCTCTCTCTCTCTCAATACAGAAGAAGGAACTTCTGTGGGACTCCTGTGAGAAAGAGTATTTATTGAATGGCTTCTTATCAATAGGAGACACACAAATTTAATTTTCATAACAATTAAATACTAATAATCTTCTTTTATAGATGAGGAAGTTGGGAATCAGAGAAAGTGATTAACACACTAAAGTCTAGGGCAGGATTCATGCCCACACCTCACTCAAAAGTCCAAGGTCAAATAAGGAATAGAGATTCATATAGGTTGTGGAACTGAATAACTATGGTTTGGAATTCTGGATCTGCTATTGCTCAAAGTAATCAACTTTTCTATGTTCCAATTTCTTATGGGGCAAAAAAAAAAAAGGAATAATTGTACCTTCACAGGAAATAATTTTTGTAAAAAGTTTGCAATATTAGTAGCGTTGCATTACATAATAATTTCTATTTTTTTATATGCTATTTAACTCTAATGTGGGCCATAGGGGTACATGATATAAGTGGGCAAATGGAAGCCCAGAGATGTCATGTAACTTGCTTGGCTCCCAATGGCTGATTAATGGCAAGTTTTAAACTTAAACACTTAATTTTAAATTAACAAATTTTAATTGCTAATGCTTAAACATCTATAAGATATTTATGTAGATAATTATATTAGTTAATTTCTTTTGTTATATCAATAAAGGTTGATTATTTTTGGATATTTATATTAGTCTTCTAAATTACTTTTACCAAAATTAGAGGGAAACTTCTGACATTTTATGTGAAGTGTGACGAAGTAGATAGACAGGACCTGGGTTTAAAAGAGCATGGTGGCAGTAAAGAGTGTCTTTATGGTTTTAATACCAGATGTTTACAAAAGGAAGTAGCTTAGGTACCGGACTCCTTTTCAGACTTATTTTTTTTAACAGCATTACTGAAATATAGTTGACCATATTTACCTATTTTAAGATCTGTAATAAATTTATAGTTGAGCAGTCATCACCACAATCCAATTTTAGATCATCTTTGTTCCCCTGAAAAAATTCACATTTACTTTTTTCATGAGCTCAGGAAAAGTTCTATTTTTTTAAAAAAATTTTGCTTTTAAAAATATCTAAGATGACAAATTTTAAAAACCCTTACACATAGAAGCTCTTGTTTAGCAGAATATTTGATTTAGCAGTAGCTAACTGAGCCATGGAAGATAGCTGACATCTGTGGTTTGGCCTCTGTAAAATCTGACCCTCATATGACATAATAAGCTGGCTCTTTATTAGGGCTGTAGAATTCTGTCCTGGGCTCTGTTTCTTGGAGTCTTACATAAAGAATGCTTAAACCAGGCATATTTATGGAAGGGCTTTCATGTTCTGATAAAGAACAGTGGGAGCCAGACAGTCAACCAAAAGCTGCTTAGATCACTAAGGTTTGTGTATGTTACTAGTCAGTAGTGTAGCCTGCCCATAGTTTTAGGTAATGGATGGAGAATGTGAATGGGGAATAAAGCATCCGAAATAATCCTGATTTTGTCATTAACATGTTACACAATCTTGGGCAAATTGTTTCCAGGTATGACTTATAAACTATTTTCATATCTCCAAAGTTAAGACCGCTGGACAGTAATGATTTTGAAGGGCCTTTGTCAGTTCTGCAGATAAGATGAAGAGCCTGCTGTGTGCTGGATAATGGGAGTATGCAGATGAGCAAGATAGACTGGTACCTGCCCTCACAGGGTTTCCATTTTGATGGGGATGACAAATTTGTTTTAAAATGACATGAGTTTATGGGTGTGATCATTTATAAATTCATAGTAGGAGAAAATCTAGCTTCTGGTGAAAAATAAAAGCTTTATCAGTGGATAAATAGCTGATTTGTATTGCTTCACTTGGCTTTTGTCTTTCCAATAATTGGTAGGTAGATAATGCTGGTATTTGTGTACCTAAACTGATATCCCAACTGAAACAAAAAAGTGACTCTTAATATATTAAGGGTTGTCATAGATAATATGATGATGATGTGTTTTACTACCTTTCTCTTGTAAATAGTGAAATTCAGGTTGAGAAAGAGGAGAAACTTCCTTTCTGGGGTACTGAACATGGTACTTCTGGCAACTGTGCATTCAGGAATGATCATGATCATTAATTGTAGTACAGTTAGTCAATTGCTTAAAGACTTTAGCTAGAGATATAAGAAGATATACTAGATATTTCCTGAGGTCTCTACCAACCTCCATGTCTATGAAAATGATTATATACAGAGAAAGACAAAATGTAGGTAAGTAGAAGTGGCTTTCAAAAATGTGAGCAATGAAGCTCCTTGTGATTGACTTAATTTGGTGTGGAAATAAATATTAACCTTGAGACTGTGCACCCTTTCCCGTGGTTTAAGAAGAGCCCCTCCCATCACCGTTTTTTTGAGCTGGAGATTGAAAACAGAGGTGCCACATTCCCAGTCCATTTTATTTATTTATTTATTTTTGAGACAGGGTCTTAAAAAAATGCTTAGGGCCTTGCTAAATTGCTGAGGCTTGTTTTGAATTTGCAATCCTCCTGCCTCAGCCTCTAAGTCATTGGGATTATAGGTGTGCACCACTGTGCTTGGCCAAGAAGAGATTTTATGAATTACCTTGCTGACATACATTTTCCTTATCGTAAGAGACTTGTATGGATTTTTATTTATGCTATACATTTTTTTTCCTGACAAGTTGCACAATGAATGGAAAGACTTCATCAAGTGAGGGAATAATAATATGTAGATTTTCAGTTATGTAAGGTTAAGGTTAATTAGACCCCTTGCAGAAGGAAAGCAAATTAAAATGCTCTAAATGTTATTTAAATGAGAATGGCAGACATTCCCCTCTTCTTTAAGACCAAACAATATAATGTGACATGCAAGTGCCTTCAAGCATTCATGTAAATTGTTTTAGTTTTAATGAGTACAGCAGTTTGGGGGTAACACTTTTAGTTAGTCCAGTAGTGACAGCTGGCAAAATGTCCTTTTATCTGAGGACCCAAGGACAAATTTGGATTTTTGAAGTGGTGTTCTTGTTTCTTTTGCCTCTCTTGTCAGTAAGTTGTTTAGCTAATTCTTCAAATACACTTTTATTCTTAGTGATTCTGTTTCTCTATGAGCTGGGAATTATTTAAGAGAAGGGTATAAATTCTGCATGGAGTTTAATTTCTTGTAGCTCCTTCAGAGAATGTGCAGGAGCAAGTCCCCTCCTGGGGCCATAATAACCTACTGTGCTTCTGATTGCTTTGTAATTGTGCAAAAATCAACTCCATGGCATTAACCAAAACTGTATGTGAATGGCAGACTTTGGTCTGGGAATGGAGAAGGAACATCCTCTCATCGGCAGGATTAGGTGGATGGAGAGCTGGTGGGGACTCACTCCAGATTCAGAACTGCTTTGCAACCCAGGGGAGCATTTCCTGCTGCAGGGAAACCTCACTAGACACTTACCCAAATAACATCAATCTGTTATCTTGAATGGAAACCATCCAAAACCTATCATGAAAAAGTGTTTTAGTTGCATCCTACCACTTTATAAACATTACTTGGTGGTTTGATGGAAGCTGAGAATGTGAAAACAATGGATGAGTCAGTCTAGGCTCCGGTTGAAGCCCTGTTAAGTGACAGTTAAACATAGAAGCATACCCCCACTCCTCTGTGTTGCCATGGGTGAAGTTCCATGCAGTGGTTGAATGTGATATGATATTTAACACTTCCCCTCAATTTGTGTTAAAAATGACACCTAATTCTTACACATGGATACTTACTCCTTTCATTTGGGATTTGTTCAGCAATCTTGCAATTAAAAGAAACATTTTAAAAAAAGGAAATGCAGAAATAAGTGGAAATCACTTACAAATTAAAATCAAGCACTTTTCACTGGCATCATATATTCCTTCAAATGATTATTCTGTGTCCTTTACACTGATGGGATTCCATGAGGAAATGCCACTAGGTGGCAGACACCTCCCCTCTGTGACCATGGATGGAGAGCTGAACAGAAGTACTTCTCTACTCTGACAGCTCCTTCCCAATTAAATCCCTAGCAGGTTTTTTTTTTTTTTTTTTTTTGTAATAGAAAAGATTAATGGAGTAAGCAATTTCTACCACCTGTATTTGAAGAATAGAATACTCTATCAACTATTTAAAAGAATCTAGTAAACTTTTTTTTTTTTTTTGCAGTGCTGGGGATTGAACCCAGAGCCTTGCACATGTTAGAAAAGTTGTCTACCACTAAACCACTGAGCTACCTCCCCAGCCTTGACCTTGTGATCCTCCTGCTTCAGCCTTCAGAGTAGCTGGGATCACAGGCATGTACCAATGCACCCAGCTTTATATTTGTACTAACCCAAGAGTTTACTTACTTAGTAGATACATTCATAGCTATGAACTTCAGGCTAGTGTTCAGTAGCTTTAATAAATAATTCAAATGTCATTAAACTTACTAATTGGAGATCTTGTGTTTTTTGTAACTTTTCAGAATCCAGAATCATTTGGAATTACCATCATGTTTATAACATCATTGCACTTGAAGTTCCCATTTAAACTTCATTTGCCACATATAATAGTTGAAATGCATTCTTTATTTTTCCATTTTATGTTCCTTAGCATTATTACTAAATTTGTCTTTTTGTACAGGAATTGGTTCTGGGTCCTCACACATGGTAGACATGTACTCTACCACTGAGCTATACCCTCAGCCCTTTTTATTTTTCAATTTGAGACAAGGTCTTGCTGAATTGCCCAAGTTGGCCTTGAAATTGTGATCCTCCTGCCTCAGACTCTGGAATAGCATGAACCACTGCACCCAGATTTTTTTTAAGCATATTTAGTAGACATAGACCATATTCACCTGCATTGCCCAAACTGTGTGTTTATTTGGATATTAATAATTTAGATTTTAGTAGTCTTTGGGAAAACTAGATTCTTCTAGTCTTCTGGATTATTCACACGAAGTTTTTATTCTTGTATTTGAGATGTGGTCAGCACATTTTAAACTACAATTTTCATATTTAGGCTAAGTGGTTGCGTAAGTTGTATGGGTTGCAGCCAGCTTTAGTTTGTGCATTCTGGTAATACAGAGTGTCAGAATATGTCTAACCAGAAGTAGTTGCTTGGGGTAGAGGTGAAGTCTATTTTTTCCTTAAAAAAACAAAAAACAAACAAACAAAAAAAACACCCAAAAAAACTCATAATGTGGGAGGAGTAAAAGAGGGGAGGAAATAGCTGCTCATATCTTTGTACTATCATACTTGAAAGCCCAGTGTTTTAGAATTTTTATTATAGTGGAATTATGGACCATAGTTAGGGAGCTGAAGGAATTCTCCATTATAGTTCTATTTTTGTTCCTAAAGATGATAAGTTAAATATGCTAGGAAAATTGCCATATCTTACCCAATGTTCCTGTATCTGAGGTCAGCCCTGGTAGAAGTCAAAGGTAAGTTGTTTATATTACTCTCCTAGGAATTCTGAAACCCCAATTGTGGTTTCTTGGGTTCCAGAATCCAAAGTTTATTTATTTTTTTAGATATATCTGATATCATCCTAAGATAGAAGTGATTTCCACAAACTACACACAAAAACCAACCTCTTTATTTTAAAGTCATAGCAGAAATGCTGGCAAGTTCTGGGGCTTCAAAGTGAACTTTGGAAAACTAAAAATAATTTTCTTGCTAAAAGAAAATCAGGGCACAAGTTAGATCAGATGAATTTCAAATAGAAACAAATTCTATAACTGCCTCTCTAAGGATGGTAATCAGTGTGGTTTGCAGTTAAGTGGATCAAGGATCAAGTGACCCTTGTGGACAGGTACTGACACACACTAATTGGAAAGTGTTCTTAGGGTCTAGCTGCATGGCACTTTTTTGAGGGATGGGTTGAGTAGGTGGAATCTACTGGCCCCATTTATGAACTCCGTGGCAGGGGCTTAGATTTGTATCTGTGCATATCTAGCACTTATTATAGGGTTCTTTATAGAAATTCATTATGATTAAAGATCTGAAAACTTGGCTTAGTTGGGGACTTCATCATGACCCATCTCTTTACATACACTAATATTCTCATCTCTACACTTGTTTTCTTTTTTTTTTTTTTTTTGTATCAAGGATTGAACCCAAGGGTACTTAACCACTGAGCCACATCCCCAGCTCTTTTTATTTTTTATTTTGAGAGAGGGTCTTGCTAAGTTGCTGAGGCTGGCTTTGAACCTGAGAAACTCCTGCTTCAGCCTCCTGAGCTGTTGGGATTATAGGTGTGCACTGTGTTCAGCTCATTTCTACACTTTTAAATGTATTCTCTGAGAACTTTGTATGTCATCGTAATTTTTCTTTTTCTTTTTTGGTACTGGGGACTGAACCCTGGGGTGCTTTACCACTGAGCTACATCCCCAGCCTCTTTTTTTTTTTTTTTTTTAAATCTTGAGACAGGGTCTCACTAAGTTGGTTAGGGCCTGTGATCCTCCTGCCTTAGCCTCTTGAGTCACTGGGATTATAGGCGTGTACCACCACCAGGCACACCAAGCCATGACATTTTAAAGTTGACTCATGTCTTGGAGATCATCAAGAGTTTTACAACTTTTTGTGAGGAGGATATATCTTTTTAAAGAATGAAATCTAGTGAGAAACCCTAGTATATGAAATTGGACTTACTATTACCATGATTGACATTAGAGGTTAGAGGGGACAGATACCAAAACCCCTACATGCTCTTTCTTTCTGCTACCCTCCCCTTCTCCCCCATGGTGCCCATTGGGGCATCTTCAAAGAATCTTACAATTCATAGGGCACATAGAAAATACCGAAAGTCTCCATTGTCACTCAAGCTGTTTTTTCTGGAGATACATTGACTTGTCAGTGTTGGATTTTTCTTCAGAATTCAGCATTAAAAGCATTACTAGAAATGTTATAAATTAAATTATTTATTAGTGGAATTCAGAAATGATTTTAATGTAGTTGTGTCACTTTGATGGGTTGTAATATTCCAGCAAAGAAGGACATGTTATGATTGTGGAAAGCTGGGTGATGCACTTTGTAACTGAGTATGGTGCCGTTCATTAGAAAATCAGCATCTCACTTCATCTTTTTTTAGTCACTTATTTTTTTAAGCCTTCATGAATTGCTTTTTTTAAATGCCATTTTTTTGTTCAAATTTCTTCCTTCATGTTTTTATGCTTCAATTCTAGGTATTCATATAGAGCTTTATCATTAAATTATAGCATCCATTGCTTCTTTAAATGTTTATTTAAAGCAGTTGACTTTTGATTAATTAATACTTAGTGTGTAAGGTATTACATGAAAAAATTCTTCCCAAGTTACAGTGTTCCTATGGATGGATCCAAGGGAGGATTGGTCCAGGAACCCCATGGACCCCAAAACCCATAGGTGCTCAAGTCCTTTACATAAAATGGTGTAGTATCTGCATATAGCCTACATATGTCCTCCTATATGCTTTAAGTCATCTCTAAATTACTTGTAAGCATGACCATAATGTAGATAGCTGTTATTCTATATTGCTTAAGTGACAAGAAAGCAAGTCTGTACACGTTCAATAGAGATGCAGCATTTTTCCTCGAATATTTTTAATCTATAGTAGGTTTAGTCTGCAGATGCAGGACCTGCAGATGTGGAAGGCTATTTGTAGAAATTCTATATTGTTAATAAAGATGCTTCTAAGGTCTTTGAGACTTGGTTTGATTTTTTTGTTGTTGTTGTGTGTAAAATGATGACATATGTTGAAATTTCAGTTGATAGAACAACAAGAAGATATGAATTGTGTGTCTGTGTTTAAATAATAGGAAGATTTTCTAGAAATTTTAGCCAGTAGTGAATGAGATATAAATTTCATAGAGAAAGTTTAAACCTGGCTACAACTGGGCTACCAAAGGAAAATTGAAGGACTGTACCTCCCAGGGAAATGAATGTCCTCTGTCATCAGCAGTGTTCTTTTCTGTATGAGTAGCTAGCTGTGGACAGTTGTTTGGACGAGTGAAGCACTTTCCTTGATTGTCTTGTAGGACACATAATAAAATGACCCACAACTATACAAGTTACTGATCTTTGGTGAACAATTTTCTCTTTAATATGTAGTCTCAAATTGGAGGAAAAAATTATTTTTCTTTTTGAACTAGCTACTTGACCTTCTGAGAGAAGTCAGTGATCAGTAAAGCAATAAATATGAGCAAGTTGACCAATTAAGAGGCTGGAAAGATCACATGTGCCAAGTAAAGCTACAGTGAGCTGCAAAAAAGAGGTTTAATCAAATAAACTTAACCTCTAAATTTGCCTTCCAATCCCCCTGCAGATATACCGACAGTTTTCTAAGAGTTTAAGCAATAAGCTTGACAGTGTGACTCAGTCCTACCATACATACTGTACATCTGGAAGTTTTTAATAAAAGAAAAACTCTTAGCATTGAGAAATTACATCGTTAAAGAAACTAGGGTTTTTATGTTCTTATATATAGTTTCCTTCTGTGCAAAGTTATTTAGTGCTCTAAATTTCAGCTACTTCAGAGGATCCTTTCCTGAATATTGGCTCGGTTCTGCAATCAGGTTCTGAATGAGGAACACTATGCGTTGGTAGTAAAACTTATGTTGTCATTTTTGGAATGTTAAAAAACTAGTTAATTTATTTTTATAGCCCAATGTATCCTTTGATTGAGAGGTCTGAGGTATATTTTGTGTTTTTGATATGTGAGCCCGGGACGCATTATAACTCAAAATGTGTTTTATTCTTGTAAGCCTTCATCTTTTTGAGCAGAAAACTCTTGATTCCATCATCAATCCTCAAGAAGAAATCTCCTACAGAGGAGTTTTATAATCAGTCACATATAACCCCTGTGTGTATCATATATCATTTTCTCGCCATTTTCAATTTATTACAAGTCTCTACTTTTGTTTAATTGTTATCATATGCTGCTAGCATTTTCAACCTTCACACTGCTTCACATTTATAGGATATGATATTAATAATGTTTATTGAATTCCTGAAAACCAAGAGTAAATAGCGAATACATCTACAGGTAGAATTAAGATGCCATGTGAGGATCCCGAAGAATAGGCATTGCTCTAATGTGATCTGTTTCTTGCAGAGTGGATGTGTAGCCATGTAACTATGAAACTACAAAAATAGATCTATACTTCTAAATAAGAACTCCCATCCAGTCAGGACACTCTTGTCTGTTCTCCCTCCTTCTCTATTGTGAATAGAACTCACTTTTGCCTTCATTCTGTTGATGACGCTATGCCTGGCTTGCTATTGGCAAGCTATTTTGCTTTGTAATCTCTCCCCAAGAATCATATAAGCAGGAAAGATGTGGTGTAGACAATACATAGTTTTCTCTCAAAGGATAAGTTTCCCCCTGAGGCTGGTGAAGGAGAGTTTGGAGTACCTTTGGCTTATGGGGAAGCCATTCTTGTGCAGGCCACATTTGCCTGGTTCATGGGAGTGTGTGGTTGTCTTTGGGGTTTTGTGCTGCTATTTGGATCATCCTGCCATTGCCTTCAGGGTTAGGGTTTGACTTTTCCATGGAAACTTCCATCTAATTCCCTTCCTATTTATTCATGTGTTGCTGCTTCTGACAACTTCCTTTTTAGTTCCTACTTTTGAAGAGGGTTTTTTTTTTTTTTTTTTTTAACCTATCCTTGGCCAGTTGACCCCTGCCTTGTTTGCTCCCTCTATATGTACTGCGATCATGTTCCCTCACCACCATCCCTAACAGCTTGGTCATGTTCTCCTATGCTCTTTCCTGCCTTGGATGTTGAACCTTTTTGCTGAGCTTACTCAGCTTTTGGCAGAAAAACAGCTGAAGCTAGGTAATGCCCTGCCCGTACATCCTAGGAAGGAAGGAAGTCAGAAAGGGCACCGAGGGTGGGCTCACAGTGATTGGTGGTTCCTTTAGGGAAATATCTACCTTCATTCTGAAGCAGCCTCTGTTCTGGTCGTCTCATTACTATAAAGGAGAAAGTTAAATCTAAATATTAAACAATTTTGAATATTAGTACTTAAAAATTATATTGTGTGGGTGGTAACTGATCTTACCTGGAGTTAGGTATTCCCTAACTCCAGCCAACTCTTGACAAAGGGAAAAACATCCATATAGGAGTCTCTTAAAAATCTTTTTTTTATTCAATTAACTAATAAAAGATTTATTATGACTAAATATGGGCCACACCTTATGACTTAGAGAACTAAATAGGCTGCTAAGTTTTTGTGAAGCACTCATGGTGTCAGATAAGCAGACCAAACACTCCAAAAGAATTAAAAACTACAAAAATATAGTCCATAGCCAACTATAGCTAATGTTAATGGATTTGAAACAACAATGATAATTGGTATTTAAACTCATAGTTTGCTTTTGCAACTTCTATAGTAGCAACATATTACCAGAGAAATTGGTATTTGTATTAATTTTTTTTCCCTAAGAAAAGAAGTTCTCTACTAAGTATTATGATACATTGTAGAAATGCTGGTCACATACCAATTCAATGTTTTTTTCTGAAGATAAATGATCTCTGTTGGTTGGTAGGTCAAGTGTTACATTTTTAACCCCTCCCCAGGCTACCTTCAGTGGCAATTATTTTTAAGGAGACTTGCTGGCTCTCGTAAATGTTGGTTCAGATCCTTTGGCCATGTTTTTTAGTGAAGGCAGACCTCAGGATCTTGGCTCAGACTCCCTTAGGTTGTAAAGAAAAGAGAGCTACTCAGGTGCCTGTGAGAAATGTTGGTACAGGGAGTCTCAGTCTGGCCATTATGGGTATTTCAGGTTGATTGATTCTTTGTTGTGGGGGATTGCCCTGCATTGTAGGATATTTTAGCAAATCCTGTCCTCTCTCCACCAGATGCCAGTTGTATCCTTTAGCTTCTACAACTAAAGATGTCTCCAGATACTGCCAAATGTCTCTGGGAGCAAAACAAAACAAAACAAAACAAAAATCTCAAGTTGAGAACCCATCATTTGTGTCTACCCAATGAATAAGGAATGCATGATATCAACTTTGCAGCTAGTCTTCCAGGGAGAATAGGAAGCTAAAGGGGGTCAAAACAGTCAGATCTGGGGTCACCTCTTCACAAGAGGCTTCCATGGTAGATCCTTCTGGACTTGAGAATTCTCTACTTCTGTCACTGCTGTCACAGTTGCTGTCCTCTGCTCTCCGCCTTGTGGCTGCTTCTGCTCCTTTAAGGACAAGGTTCAGCTCATGGTCAATCTTTCTTTGTGCCTGATTAAAGTGTTGTTGTTACCATTATTAAATACATGGGATACAATATCCTATCTCTCTTCCAGTCTATAGTTAGGAGTTTGTTGTGTAACTTCTCAACACAAATAGATTGACACATTCTTTCTGAAGGTTGCAGAGTCTCCTGTATTGTAAACATATCACATGTGGTTCATTGAGAAGGCAGATCACTTTTTGAAAGTTCAGATACTGTTCTCCATGTTGGATTTTCCTGTTTGCCAAGGAGTTTACCTTGATTCCTACTTCTATTCCACACACCCTTGTGGAATGGAGAGCTTAATGAACACTTCTTAACTAAGTATATTACTGATGTTGTGTGCTGGTAAAAAGTGCTTAATGACAATTCTAAAAAGGAAAAGCCCTGATATGAATGTAGTATTTGTAAATTTTTAGTGTGTAAATAACCCACCATTGTCCATTTCAAGTTAACACAGTGACATCGGGAATGATGTTTCAGTGTTAGCTTTGTTTTTAATATAATTTATTTTATTGTAAGTTTATATAAATTTTGATAATGACAGTGTCTAAGAATGGGCTTGCAAATCTGGAAAACTGAACAATTGGCTCTTCTGAGTTAGTGTTCAGCTTCTACCACACACTTTTGCTGATATTTCCTGTCTCCAAATAGCAGGTATCGTGTTGTTCTTGGAAATGTCTGTAAAGATAATGCTGCCTCTCTTTTTAAATTTTTTTTATTTAATTTCGAGTTGGGGTCTCACTATGTTGCCCAGGCTGGCCTCAAACTCCTGAGCTCAAGTAATCCTCTTGCTTCAGCTTCCCAAAAGCTTGGGACTACAGTTGTACACACCTTGGGGCTTCTGTTGGTTATTTTAGAATCTGTGTTGGGAGGGTTCAAAGGTTATCTAGACTAATGTTGCATCTGATACTTGAATTCCCTTGGTGAATTCCCTAGCTAAATGTTCATTCAGTTTCTGATGATCTCTTGAAATGTATCTTTCAGTCTTTGGACACATTTGTTAGAAAAATTTATCTTTTTTGTTAGATAGAAATTTATGTCCTCATGTAGTGCCCACCATTGACCTCTACATTACTTCCAACCTGGATCATTAAAAACAAGTTGAATACCTCTTACTATGACAACTCTAAAAGTGTTTGAAATCACCTATGTTATTTCTCATCAATTAATGTTTTTATTTTTAGAATGAATTCCCTTAATTCTCTTGGAGGTTCCAGTTAGTCTGTATCTTTCTTATGGGGTTGCATACCTGATCTGAAAGCAGCTTCACAAGGGGCCTGACAGGCTTGTAGGAGAGGGTGAGAGAAGAAAACTTTTCTCATTATAGATGCTATAATATGCTATCTATTGCAAACTGAAATTACACAAGCCTGGTGTGGTGGCACACACCTATAATCCCAGCAGCTTGGGAGACTGACACAGGACGATCACCAAGTTCAAAGCCAGCCTTAGCTACTTAGCAAGGCCCTAAGCAACTTAGTGAGACTCTGTCTCAAAATAAAAAATAAAATGGGCTGGGAATGTGGCTCAGTGTTTTAGTGTCCCTGTATTCAATCCCTGGTACAAAAAAAAATTCAATAATGTTCTCATTGTTTTGCAAATCTATTGACTGACCCTGAGTATAGCATTGATGAAAACCCCCAATTATTTTAATATATGCTGCTAAGTCCTGTCTTCATTCTACCTTCTTTTCAGGGAGAGGAAAATTCAAGACTTTAGATATTTTTCCACTAAATTTCCATCTCCTTTAATAACATCCAACTCCAGTCTTGTCAGAATTTATTATAATCATGAGAGCTTCAATAAATTCCCAGCTCCTTTGGCTTCACATGACTTGAAAATTGGATGAATACCGACCAAGAGGGGCTTCTTCTGATTCTGTGATAAAATGCTTGGGCATGAGAGAGTTCAGGACAGAACCTAGTGGTTTACTGTAGTTTTCCCTTTTTATTGCTATTAATCTGTTTATGAGCACTGTTGGAATTGCTTTTTACCAGTGGTTCATCCATGTGTCTTTCTTTTGTGTATTGTGGTGCTGCTATCTGTGTTCTTCAAAACATTTCCTTTTCATGATTAACAAATGTTATGAGGAAGAAGGCCTTCAAGATTAAATAAATTAGAGACACACTGAATTAAACAAATATAAGCAGATATATTTACTGGAGGATTTGTTATTGTGAATCTCCAGAATAGAGATTATGCTATATCGTGTTTTCTAATCCTTCTTCATCACAGAACAATCTATTTCCTTTTAGATAAAACATTATGGCTAAAACTCAGTAGTTCTGTGGGTTGACAAATTTTTTTCTACCAGGATAATATAAAGGAAGGTTATTTGGAAGTTTGCTGTACTTTTGTTGAGATTGTCCAAGGAAAATAAAGAAAACATCTCCCAACTTACAGAAGGAGAGCTTGATGAGCTGGTAGAAGGAAGGGGAAGAAGTACAAAACTTGGTGCAAGTGGGGATACTCCAGCTAGGACTGAAATCTCAAGCCAGCAGACAGACTCACAGCCAGGCAGGTAGCATAGAAGTGCTGATTGTGTGAGGTTTGTTAGAGGAGGTTGTCTTGCTGTCATATTGGAGTGCAAGATCCACTTAAAAGCAGCCAAGTAACTTGTTAAAATCCTGTGCCCAAAAAGACAAGTCTGGTTGTTCTTTCATGTGGTTTGAAGGCTGAACTTGAGCCTCGGTTCCAATACCTAACTTGGCTTTAGCCCTTACCCAACTCAACTGCATAGAGATATTTTTCCATTTTTTGGGACAAATCGAGTAATTCATATTTTATATAAATTTCTTCTGTTTCAACACCATTGTCCTCCCTAGTTAGTGCCATTTTGTTTTCTTTGTGACATTATTTCAGGTATATAGCCTGTTCTTATGTTGAATATTATAATATTTTTCTTTTTTTAAACATAAGATCTTCATCTTTTGTTTCTTAAATGCTACACTATGAATAGAGCAACAGAAATAGAAATTTTTTAATGTAATTTTATTTTTTATGTGGTGCTGAGGATCAAACCCCATGCATCACACACGTTAGGCAAGCACTGTATCAGTGAACCACAACCCCAGCCCAGAAATAGAATTTAAATAGCTAGAATGATTAGGTATAATAATTGTTTGAGTTATAGAAAAGCCTTTTATATGGAGTCTGAATCTAGTACCCTAATCATATGTAACTAAAATGACTTTTCTTAAACTTCAAAGATACATCTAGAATATAACAATTTAAAAAGTTTATTTTTTTATAAAGATAGTATAAAGGTAGAAAAAACATTTGTGTTAAAGGTAGTATATACACATTTAAAATTGTAGTATAAAAATTCATGAGAATTATAAATATATGAATTTACTACAATTTAATATTTTCCTTTAATACTTTAAAATTATTGTCAATGGTTTTATAAATAACTTTGCAGTAAATAATCTGATATATTAATCCATGTGCATTGCCAAAATTACCTATAAGTGCAATTGCTAATTCAAATGTTATGAACATTTATATAGTCCATAAGGCATACAGCCAAATTGCGCTTAGTACAGTGAATGAAAGTAGTGATCTCATCATATCTCTATTGCCATCTTAGTGAACTCTTGAAGGGGGTGATATCATCATGGCAGAAAAGATTAGCAAATGATCCTTTCAGAATATTCTTAACAGTGCTTGATTCTGTAAAAAGCATATGAAAACAGATCAAACTTTCTCCCAAAAGCCATTCCTTTTTTTCTCCCTTTTTCTTAAATCCAGTAATGTTTTGGTAGGTATATTTTTCATGTTGTTTTTTGAACATTTTTCCCCCTGCAACAACCTCTGCTTCTTTTCCTCTGGTTCAATTTTTGTGCTGTAGCAGTAAAAATATTGTAGTCTTCTAAGTTCAAAAGTATATTTTAATTACAATAATCATTCTTAAAGTTTTGACCTGAAAGCTCTGTAGGAACTTTGGTTTCTGTTGTTCTTGCTCTTTGGGGAGCTGGATTTAAAACCCAGCCAGAAATCCATCAACATTCGCCTGTATTTTTTGGAGTAGCTGAAGAATTGCTCGGTATGAACTTTAGTGTTCATATTAGAAAAAAACGATTTCATTGAGAGATGAATTAGCTTTAAAAACAAACTTGGAGCAAAAATATAATTTAGTGGTGTGAACCATCAGTTTCTCTGTTAGGTTGATTTTCTGCTGCTTGCTGAGTGGCATGTCGACATACCTGGAAGACTGAGCTACAGGTATGACTGTATTAAAGACAGCACACTTGATTGTAACTTGAACCCTTTTTTTGAGGGAGGGGGTGTTTTTAAGGAAGAAACTTTAGTAGAGCTACTAACAAAAGTGCTAGTTTATAAGTTTTCTTGGAAATAACCAAAGTAGTAACCATTAAATAAACATTTAAGAAGTTAAAAGTGGCTTTTCATTCCCTTGAATGCTTCTGAGCTTCCTTCATGTAAAATGTGCCTTTGAATAGATTATGTGTATATGACAATCATTAGGTCACAATCAACTCATTCTATGTGCCTTTTAGAAGGGGTCATCTGGTTACCTAAACTTTCTAAAAGCAGTTTGAAACATAACTAGTCCACTCTAATAAAGACATCCCAATCTGATGATCCCAGGGATACTGAATGACAGGGCAGGGTCTGGAATGTTCCAGCTTCTCAATTTGTCCAGTTTGTTTATGCATTACGTTATTTTATTTCTTCCTCTACTTCTTGTATTTCCTGCAAACTAGGAAAGATCAGATTAAACATTGTTAGTAAGAACGTTTTGTAGTAATACTCTCACATCCTTTATTGCTTTAATGGCTGAATGGAATTCCATCACACGAATGTGTAAATTAAAAAATACTCTTAATCAATGGACATTTGGGCTGTTTCTTGTTTTAAAACCCCTTTTGGACATATAGCAATGCCCATTGATGACTAAGAATTTTAGTTTTCATTTTTATTTCTCAGTCCTGTCAAATTGCTTATTTTAGGTTTTATTGTTGTTCCTGTAGCAGACCTAGATAGACCTACACTCTGGAGGTGCAGCGAAGCTTGAGGAAGGCTCTAGGCACCCTGCTTTCCTCATAAGGCATGATAAGCTCTAGTCTAGATCCTAGACCCCACCCTGTCCTTCAGCATCTGGGATCATTAGATTGGGATTTCTTTATTACAGCATACTCTTCATGTTTGTATCCTTAATTATAAGATTTTTTTTTTTTTAGATCTGGATTGGTCTGTAGGAATCAAATGCAAGATAAGAAAGTAAATCTCCAGAATGCTGAAGGAGGAAGAGGAGATGTAGAGACATACTAAAGCAAAGAGAAAACATTGACATGGTGGTTGTGGGCGTGGTTCATCACACAAAAAATGACATACTCAATAAAAGCTTTCTAGCACACGCATGTGTGCACAAGTATATATTAATATTTTATGTTAGGTTATTTACTTTTCTAAACTTTTCAAGAACTCCCATTTTGCCTCGATCATGAGAGAGTTGTATTGAAAAAAATTTAACATTCCTTTCTTACTCTCTGAACACAAAATCTGTTTCATTCCTTAGTCCTTGACTATGAAAATCTTACAGTAAGCATATAATTAAGGCAGAAATTGAAATCGAATTGTGAACCAGTTAACAAATTGGGGAGGATTTTACTTTCTACTCTGGTCTAATGTTTATATCCTCCCCAGTGTGATGGTATTAAGAGGTGGGGTCTTTGAGAAGAGACTTTGTCCTCATGAATAAGATTTAATGCTTTTAGGAAAGAGGCCTGAGGAGCCTGGTGGTACATGCCTGAAATCTCAGTGGCTGGGGAGGTTGAGGCAGAAGGATTGAAAGTTCAAAGCCTGCCTCAGCAACAGTGAGACGATAAGCAACTCGGTGAGACCCTGTCTCTAAATAAAATACAAAATAGGGCTGGGATGTGGCTCAGTGGTTGGGTGCCCTTGAGTCTTCACCTCTTCCACCAAGTGAGGACATAACCAGACGGTGCCATCTATGAGGAAGAGGGTCCTCAGACTCCGATCTGCCTGTACCTCACCTGATTGTGAATTTCCTAGCTTCTAGAACTATGAAAAATAAGTTTTAATTTTATGAACTACCCAGTATATGGTATTTTTCTTACAGCTGTTAAATGTACTAAGATGTTTTCTTAAAAGTTTTGCTTTTTCTCTCGAGAAAAAAGTCTTTTAGGGAAAGTGAACATCATGTCCAAGTCCTCAAATTCTTCATAAACAGAAATGAAACTAGAAGGTGTTCCATGCTAACAGTATTTTTCTTTTAACTACATCATAATGGAAAGCAATTTCTCCCAATTAGCCAGACCTTAAGTACTCACTGTAGTATATATAACTTTTCAAAAGAAATATATTTCTCGTATATTTAATAGTATATTTGGTTCTTTAGAATATTGTAGGATCTGGTAAATGGCTCTTCAGCTCTATAAATATAACTTTCATAGGAAAAATGTATAAAACATTTCCCAAAGAATTACAGGATTCAGTTCAGTAAAAATTAATAGCTTAAGGCATCCAATTTTTTCTTTGATGAGACTGCCAAAAATTTCTTATTTCAGTATACCATTTCAACATATAGGAAATACAAATACTAGACAGGATATAATCACTGTACATTTATAAAGCTACATAGGTGTGTGCTGCCTGACTAGTAGATCATATTGGGTTTGGAATTGTATAGATCAAGTTCCATTACTGAGCTGGAGAGCTATGGCCTGAACTGAGGTGTTGATTTAGCCCAGGCGTATTAAAATAATAGCCCAAACCACAGTTCTAAAACTGAGAAATAATATTCAAATGTACACCACAGTGTCACAATGATAATAAAATGTATTAATGGGGCCAGAAAACTCAATGATGGGACTGTGAAGTCTCAAATGGATCCATAGAAATGCTAATAATATGAGTTCTCTGAATGGTTCCCAGGGACTTACTACTGAATGGAAATATTCCAAGAATTCTATGTTAATGTTTTCAACAAAGAATCTGTTATTTTAGTGGATGAAACACAAGTTCTCCTGGAACATTGTTCTGATATTTACAGGTAGAATGAATCCAAATTAGTCGATAGATACTTTCATAAGAGAAAAAATTTTAAAGTTCTGTTTAAAAACTGAAGATCTCAGTTAATTATATAGTCTCTCTGTCTCTCTCTCTCTCTCTCTCTCTCTCTCTCTCTCTCTCTCTCTCTCTCGCCCCACCAATGCCTCCTGTTTTTCAAAATCAGGCTAATTACTTGAAGTAGTTGCTTTTAATCTTGGACTTTTAGGGAAAACTATATCAGTATGAAACTGTGGATGATAAAGAGCTTCATACATGGGTTCCTGTATTTTTGGTTACATACGTTGTTCATTGAGAAAACAGAGGTCCTAATCCCATTGAAGTTTTCGGTTATCCCTTTCAGAAGCATGAATGGAAGGATTCCAAAAGGGGAGGTGCAAGGGAAATAATTAATACTGTATTAATAACAGTATTGTTGCTGAAACCCAGTAGGTATGAATTCAATGGTATGATGCAAAGTTTGAATCATGCATGTGGTATTTGGTTGAGTTTTAAAGGAAATATCAGCAAACCAGAGCACGTTTAGGAGATGGTATTGAGGATGAAAGGCATCTAAAACTTATCCTGTAGGAATAGTTACAGAATAAAATGAGAATGTTTGTCATGCAAAAGACAAAGGCTAGAGGTGGTGCTAGTGCTATGAAGGAAAGCATGGTGGTTGTCTTCCAGTGTTGGGCCATTTCTACTTCTGGACAGAACTTGGGTTCCAGACTGGAAATTATTAGGGAACAAATCTCTACTGAAAGTAAGATCCCTGCCCATCAGAGTGCTTAGGAGTGGCTTCCTTTTAATGTGGTGGGCTCACCAACCCTGGGAGAGTTCAATCATAGTATAGATTAATTCCTGCCTAGACCACATTTAACTGATTTCTACCCTGAAACTATCCTTTCACTAGCAGCCACTAAACCCCTGAAAGTTGTCCTGACCTCCTTGACCCATTGGGAGCCTCTGCCGGCTTCCTAAAGGTGATGTTCTGTCTTGCTGCACAAGTTCAATAAAACTCAGCTTGTTAGACATCTCTGCCAAACTATGTAGGCCATAAATAGTCATTAAGTACCTACTATGTGTCAAGCCCTTTGTTAGATGCCCCAAAAGTCAGACATATCTTTGTCCTTGAGCACTTGTAATCTGGTAATAATGATGAAAAGTGATCATAAAACTTTATGAGAGCAGTATATATGGAGGAGAATGGTAAGCAGGGAAAACTTTGTAGAAGACCATTGTTTGAATGGTGGGAAGACATTTGCCCAGGGGTTGAGGAGTGGGTGTGATGGAAGGAGATTGACAGGAAGGGAGACTTCACATGATTTCCTGTTGAAGACCTTGAGGAAGGCTCTTGACATTTTGGCAGGTTGTGTTTTGACAGGCTCTAGGCCATTGAAATTCTAAATTCCTACCATGTGATTGCTTTCTAGATAAACTTGACATACAGCAGCCTAAACTTGCACTCTATTTTAAATTTTGCCCGGAGCCAAGTAGAAATGGTTATTTCTTCTTTTATTTCTTGTAGAATGAAGAAGACAGAAAGGTTACCACTCTGGGAAAATGCCTGTTGACATTAAAGAACTCTTGTTTCCAAGTGCAGGCACATCCCCTCCCCAGTCCTCTTTGCTTGACCCTCGGGCAATTCTGCACATTCTGGAGTTGACCACATTTACTGTTCGCTCTTCTGTGTGGCAAGATGTTACAAAGAGGGTCACTCACATCTCTGTCTGGCTTTGTGCCTGGACACAGTAATCTTTTTGTTAGGACATGGTTGGTCACCTCAGTCTAAACCCCATGAAACTTCTCGGGAAAAGTGGCTTGGGATGAACTTTTTGTGACAGACAGCTGTCAGTTCAAAGCCTGTTTAGTGTCAGGGTTGAAGGAAATAGTAATGATCCATGAGAAGAGCTCACAGGAGGTCCTTTTCAGGGCAGAAGGACAGATGGCTTTCCACTTGAGATCCAGTTCTTGTTTCCCACCATGCTGCGTGGGCACCTTCTTCATAAAGGGGAGCGCACACTTTTTATAGACTGAAGGGGACATTGACTCATTGCTACTGGTCTTCTCCCTTTTGTAGTGTGACAAAAAAGGGTTTTGGTAAAACATTGACTTCATAAAGGGAACTATTGAGGATGTGAGTACCTTCTGTATAGAAACCAATTTTATATTCTAAACACAGTGAAAGGGAAGTTCAACAACTATTGGTGGTAATATGTAATCAGTGGTTTTTACTGTGCTAACACATACTGAAAATTTCATGGAGTTGTTAATCTCTGTGTTATAAGAAAACACGTGGTATGAGGTTCCTATACAATTTGTGAGTATTATAATCATATTTTGTACCAAACTACTTAAATATCCACTATGCCAATTTAACTTGTTGAACTTAGTAGTTATTTTCTTGTTTTATATGTATGTGTAAAATACATTTTTTTCTCATTAATGTCTTCAAAAGGGTTATATACTTAGTATATCTTTATTTTTTTAATTTTTAATTTAAAAAATTTAATTTTAGCTGATACATGAAAACATAAAAATTGCCCATATCAGTGGGGTACCATGTAATGTTTTGACACATGTATATGCTGTATAGTGTTTGAAGCAGGTCAAACATATTTATAGCTTCAAACATTTATGTGTCTTTATGGTGAAAACTTTCCAAATCCTGTTGTCTAGATTTTTGAAATACGTAGTGCATCATTGTTACCGACAGTCTCCCTACTGTGCCAGTGCACACCTGAGCTTCTCAGACCCAACTGCAACTTGGTACCCATTGGTCAGCCTTTCCCCTCCATTCCCTCTACTCCCCCAGCCTCTGGTAACCACCATTTACTCTCAAGTTCTATGAGATCAACTTAGTTTAATTTAAAGAGAGAGTTCTGTATGTTTTTCTGAATTCTTAAATTGTGTTTAAAAAATTAATTGGCAGGATAATTTTTAGTATTTTCAATGATTACCTCTTTTTCCTAGGATACTTTGTCATGTTTTTCATATGTTTAATAATATTAACATAAAATATTAGATGAAAGGGTATTTATTATGTATTCATTACATGGAAGACAGTGGTCTGCTTTTTATAATTATTAACTAATTTGTGGAAATGATTTTTCCTTCTGTAAACCAGTCTATGACTAAAAAAAAGTTGCTTTTAATTTATTAGAATCACATTAAACCATAGATTTTTCTTTTAACCCATTTTTGTTATATCCAGTGCAAATGGCTTAAAAACTTGAGATGAACGTAATTTGTACATAGCAAACTAGAGAATTCCAAAAGTAGATTTTGAATTTTTGTTTGATTTTGAAATTTTGTTTTTTTAAAAGGTAAATAGAATATTTTATTGAAAAGAAAATTAAGATGCTTTGTAAAATTGGGGATGGCACAACGTATATACAATGAAACATAATACATACTTTTAAAGTGGGTGGTATTGACTATGTGCTATGAGTTTCTAAGGAAAGAGAATTGAGGTCTATGTATCATAATTCTGCTTTGTGTGATATAAAGGAGAAATTCCTTTTAAAAGAACTCTTTCTTTTTTTTTCTCCCCCTCTCTCTTTTTTTACAGTTTGTAATTGATCTCACATTAATTATCATGTTTGATCCCTGTAACAACCTACACAACACATCTGGCAGGCAGTACTATTGTAATTTGCATATAAAAAAGAGACCCTTTGCCCAGGTAGAGGTGTATTGGTCTCTTCTTTTTCTAATTATAAGCTTTCTGTCATTTGACAGAGTGATTATTATCTTTAAAATAAGATTACTGATCAACTGAGAAAGATGGCCTTTAGTACTTTTGATAATGTTGGAAACCATTGGGTCAGTTGTAATTGCTTGCAACTAATTATGCCTATTCAGAAGTAATAATCATATGAGAACTTATTATTTTGACAAGTTGGCATTTTGTTATCTTCTGGCCAGCAAGCAATGTAAAGCGTACATGAAGTTTCTGTCCATTAATGATTATTTAACAGTTTGGAGCCACTTTGGTCCTTTCGTATAAGACTCTGCCTAGAACTAAACTAATTTGAGCTAAATTTAAAGTTTCA